>NC_088240.1:98751523-98861523 GCF_036934945.1 Oncorhynchus masou masou | reverse complement strand
ATTGTAATAAGTGATTGATTGTTATATGTGATTGATTGTAATAAGTGATTGATTGTAATAAGTGATTGATTGTAATAAGTGATTGATTGTAATAAGTGATTGATTGTAATAAGTGATTGATTGTTATATGTGATTGATTGTTATATGTGATTGATTGTAATAAGTGATTGATTGTTATATGTGATTGATTGTAATAAGTGATTGATTGTTAAATGTGATTGATTGTTATATGTGATTGATTGTAATAAGTGATTGATTGTAATAAGTGATTGATTGTAATAAGTGATTGATTGTAATAAGTGATTGATTGTTAAATGTGATTGATTGTAATAAGTGATTGATTGTTAAATGTGATTGATTGTTAAATGTGATTGATTGTTAAAAGTGATTGATTGTTATATGTGATTGATTGTTAAAAGTGATTGATTGTTATATGTGATTGATTGTTATATGTGATTGATTGTAATAAGTGATTGATTGTTATATGTGATTGATTGTTATATGTGATTGATTGTTAAAAGTGATTGATTGTTATATGTGATTGATTGTTATATGTGATTGATTGTAATAAGTGATTTATTGTTATATGTGATTGATTGTTATATGTGATTGATTGTAATAAGAGATTGATTGTTAAATGTGATTGATTGTTAAATGTGATTGATTGTTATATGTGATTGATTACTTTAATAAGTGATTGATATATATGTGCAGTGTGTTAAACATGTCAGTACATGTCAGGTCTCCACTGGGACTCAGGGTAGCAGGCTGGATGGTTTCCCCAGAAACAGGACTGACACACCAGGCTCCACCTCCACCAGAAGACCCCTTCTGGAGCACAGAGAACTGGCCACTCTGGAAACACACAGACAGCACCACAACCACTGTTATCAAGGACACATACTGTACATACAGGACAATAGAAGACGTTATTGTCCAATAGAAACTAGTGTCGTGCTTTATACCAACCCCTCTGAGAGACACAGACAGAAGTTACAACAAGGAGACAGACAAACGTTACAACAAGGAGACAGACATACGTTACAAAAAGGAGACAGACAAACGTTACAACAAGGAGACAGACAAACGTTACAACAAGGAGACAGACAGTAGTTACAACAAGGAGACAGACAAACGTTACAACACGGAGACCGACAGAAGTTACAACAAGGAGACAGACAGAGGTTACAACAAGGAGTCAGACAGACAGAAGTTACAACAAGGAGACAGACAGTAGTTACAACAAGGAGGAGACAGACATTACAAAAAGGAGGAGCCAGACAGAAGTTACAGCAAGGAGGAGCCAGACAGTAGTTACAGCAGGGAGACAGACAGAAGTTACAACAAGGAGACCGACAGACAGAAGTTACAACAAGGAGGACGACAGACAGAAGTTACACCAAGGAGGCCGACAGACAGAAGTTACACCAAGGAGGCCGACAGACAGAAGTTACACCAAGGAGACAGACAGAAGTTACAACAAGGAGACAGACAGAAGTTACACCAAGGAGACAGACAGAAGTTACACCAAGGAGACAGACAGAAGTTACACCAAGGAGACAGACAGAAGTTACACCAAGGAGACAGACAGAAGTTACACCAAGGAGGAGACACAGAAGTTACACCAAGGAGGAGACAGACAGAAGTTACAACAAGGAGACAGACAGAAGTTACAACAAGGAGACAGACAGAAGTTACAACAAGGAGACAGACAGAAGTTACAACAAGGAGACAGACAGAGCAGAATTAAGGCAGAATAAAACAAAACGAATCAATTTCCTGATATTTATGCTCAACATTCTGACGAGGATATTCACCACTTCACAAGTTGGGTCGTAGGAGGACTGTGTCCAATCAGAGAGCAGAGCCTGAGCATAACCTCTCTGACACCGGGTCTGGCCTGGAAGACGAGAGGAGAGGAGAGAGGAGAAGACAACTCAAATCATTCAACACCGACAAAAGCAGATCGGAGGAGTGCTATCCTTACATACAGAACAATGGAGGTCAGTGAGAAAATATATAATGTCCTGTCTTACACTGTGGTCTCTGGAGGGAGCGACTGGTCAGGGAAGCTGGGATGTATCCTCCTTCCTCATCCACACACCAACACTGACCTGGAGACAGTTACAACTCAGTCAATATAACACTGACCTGGAGACAGTTACAACTCAGTCAATATAACACTGACCTGGAGACAGTTACAACTCAGTCAATAAAACACTGACCTGGAGACAGTTACAACTCAGTCAATATAACACTGACCTGGAGACAGTTACAACTCAGTCAATATAACACTGACCTGGAGACAGTTACAACCCAGTCAATATAACACTGACCTGGAGACAGTTACAACCCAGTCAATATAACACTGACCTGGAGACAGTTACAACTCAGTCAATATAACACTGACCTGGAGACAGTTACAACTCAGTCAATATAACACCACTGTAGCTACTTCATTAGTCTCATCTGTTTCCCAATCAACATATTATGAATGAAACAATGAGACGTTGCTCATTATGAGAGGTGCTTTTCTAGAAGGGTCTAGAGAAGGTACAATGACCGGTACTGTGGCTTGTATTACACTACTACAGTTACAATGTCGAGTTGGGTTGGAGGTCAGAGGTCGGAGGTGTGACTCTGACCTGTGCTGGGGTGGCACTGGGTGGGCAGCCACTGTCTGTGGGCATCACACTGGGGCCTGTAGGGCTGGTAGCCCAGCAGTAGAGACTGTCTCTCCTCCACAGATGCTGCCTGCTGGCTCTGCCAATAGAACCGCAGAGCTGGGGAGAGAAAATACAACACGTATGTTCACAGCGTGTTTGACTGCAATATTAAGGACATGTTTCAGTTAATAACAACAACAACAACAACACACACACTATGAGAGAGAAGCAATGACATTGAGATGACACTAAATATTACAACAGTAGCCACCTAACACTCATTAGTAGTTAACTCCTGGCAGTGAAAGAAACAAGTAGTGGAGCACGTCATGCAGAGAAGGATATGACGACATATCCAGAGGATATGACATCACACCAGACACATACTGGAGTGGGCAGCAAGTCGTAGAGCAGAGTGTGAGTGGCTCAGCAGCCTATCAGAGAGCAGCGTGGTCTGGTCGGAGGAGAGGGCGTGGAGTAGCTCGTCAGAGGTCAGACGGAGACCTTCAGCCAGCAGGTAGCTGGTACCCCAGAGGAGAACATCCAGCAGAAGAGCATGAGTTGACACACAAACATGTTGGAGAGGTTCTGACTAACGGAACAGTACAGTGTCATTACTTAAAATACAACGTATTATCAATATTATAAATGAATATAGTCACACTCTACACATGGTCCAATAATGTGATGGGAAAACACCCAGGCGTCGGCACACTGTCTCATCTTCAGGGTTACCTGTAGCCCAGGGGGATGTGGGAGCTGTTGGAGAGGAGGGCCAGACGCTCAGCCTCCTCCTGGAATTGGTCCACCTCAGCCACCGCCAGGGAACAGGAGCCTGGAGCTGACCCTGGGGAGGGAAGGGGAGACAGGGGGGGAGGACCTGGAGACAGAGGAATGGCTCAAACAAGTGTTATGTCCAAAATGACATCCTAACCCCCTTAATAATGTAGTGGTTTGGACCAGAGCACCCTACCCACTTAATAATGTAGTGGTTTGGACCAGGGTACCCTACCCACTTAATAATGTAGTGGTTTGGACCAGGGTACCCTACCCACTTAATAATGTAGTAGTTTGGACCAGGGCACCCTACCCCCTTAATAATGTAGTAGTTTGGACCAGGGTACCCTACCCCCTTAATAATGTAGTGGTTTGGACCAGGGCACCCTACCCCCTTAATAATGTAGTAGTTTGGACCAGGGCACCCTACTCCCTTAATAATGTAGTAGTTTGGACCAGGGCACCCTACCCACTTAATAATGTAGTAGTTTGGACCAGGGTACCCTACCCCCTTAATAATGTAGTGGTTTGGACCAGAGCACCCTACCCCCTTAATAATGTAGTAGTTTGGACCAGGGCACCCTACTCCCTTAATAATGTAGTAGTTTGGACCAAGGCATCCTACCCCCTTAATAATGTAGTGGTTTGGACCAGGGCACCCTACCCCCTTAATAATGTAGTGGTTTGGACCAGGGCACCCTACCCCCTTAATAATGTAGTAGTTTGGACCAGGGCACCCTACTCCCTTAATAATGTAGTAGTTTGGACCAAGACATCCTACCCCCCTTAATAATGTAGTAGTTTGGACCAAGGCATCCTACCCCCCTTAATAATGTAGTGGTTTGGACCAGGGCACCCTACCCCCTTAATAATGTAGTGGTTTGGACCAGGGCAGCCTACCCCCTTAATAATGTAGTAGTTTGGACCAGGGCACCCTACTCCCTTAATAATGTAGTAGTTTGGACCAAGACATCCTACCCCCCTTAATAATGTAGTAGTTTGGACCAGGGCACCCTACCCCCTTAATAATGTAGTGGTTTGGACCAGGGCACCCTACCCCCTTAATAATGTAGTAGTTTGGACCAGAGCACCCTACCCCCCTTAATAATGTAGTGGTTTGGACCAGGGTACCCTACCCCCTTAATAATGTAGTAGTTTGGACCAGGGCACCCTACCCCCTTAATAATGTAGTAGTTTGGACCAGGGTACCCTACCCCCTTAATAATGTAGTGGTTTGGACCAGAGCACCCTACCCCCTTAATAATGTAGTAGTTTGGACCAGGGCACCCTACTCCCTTAATAATGTAGTAGTTTGGACCAGGGCACCCTACCCACTTAATAATGTAGTAGTTTGGACCAGGGTACCCTACCCCCTTAATAATGTAGTGGTTTGGACCAGAGCACCCTACCCCCTTAATAATGTAGTAGTTTGGACCAGGGCACCCTACTCCCTTAATAATGTAGTAGTTTGGACCAAGGCATCCTACCCCCCTTAATAATGTAGTGGTTTGGACCAGGGCACCCTACCCCCCTTAATAATGTAGTGGTTTGGACCAGGGCACCCTACCCCCTTAATAATGTAGTAGTTTGGACCAGGGCACCCTACTCCCTTAATAATGTAGTAGTTTGGACCAAGACATCCTACCCCCCTTAATAATGTAGTAGTTTGGACCAAGGCATCCTACCCCCTTAATAATGTAGTGGTTTGGACCAGGGCACCCTACCCCCTTAATAATGTAGTGGTTTGGACCAGGGCAGCCTACCCCCTTAATAATGTAGTAGTTTGGACCAGGGCACCCTACTCCCTTAATAATGTAGTAGTTTGGACCAAGACATCCTACCCCCTTAATAATGTAGTAGTTTGGACCAGGGCACCCTACCCCCCTTAATAATGTAGTGGTTTGGACCAGGGCACCCTACCCCCTTAATAATGTAGTGGTTTGGACCAGAGCACCCTACCCCCTTAATAATGTAGTGGTTTGGACCAGGGTACCCTACCCCCTTAATAATGTAGTGGTTTGGACCAGAGCACCCTACCCCCTTAATAATGTAGTGGTTTGGACCAGAGCACCTTACCCCCTTAATAATGTAGTAGTTTGGACCAGGGCACCCTACTCCCTTAATAATGTAGTAGTTTGGACCAAGACATCCTACCCCCCTTAATAATGTAGTAGTTTGGACCAGGGCACCCTACCCCCCTTAATAATGTAGTGGTTTGGACCAGGGCACCCTACCCCCCTTAATAATGTAGTGGTTTGGACCAGAGCACCCTACCCCCTTAATAATGTAGTAGTTTGGACCAGGGCACCCTACTCCCTTAATAATGTAGTAGTTTGGACCAAGACATCCTACCCCCCTTAATAATGTAGTAGTTTGGACCAGGGCACCCTACCCCCCTTAATAATGTAGTAGTTTGGACCAGGGCACCCTACCCCCTTAATAATGTAGTGGTTTGGACCAGAGCACCCTACCCCCTTAATAATGTAGTAGTTTGGACCAGGGCACGCTACTCCCTTAATATTGTTGTAGTTTGGACCAGGGTACCCTACCCACTTAATAATGTAGTAGTTTGGACCAGGGCACCCTACCCCCTTAATAATGTAGTAGTTTGGACCAGGGTACCCTACCCCCTTAATAATGTAGTGGTTTGGACCAGAGCACCCTACCCCCTTAATAATGTAGTAGTTTGGACCAGGGCACCCTACTCCCTTAATAATGTAGTAGTTTGGACCAAGACATCCTACCCCCATTATAATTGTAGTGGTTTGGACCAGGGCACCCTACCCCCTTAATAATGTAGTAGTTTGGACCAGGGCACCCTACCCCCTTAATAATGTAGTGGTTTGGACCAGAGCACCCTACCCCCCTTAATAATGTAGTAGTTTGGACCAGGGCACGCTACTCCCTTAATAATGTAGTAGTTTGGACCAGGGTACCCTACCCACTTAATAATGTAGTAGTTTGGACCAGGGCACCCTACCCCCTTAATAATGTAGTAGTTTGGACCAGGGTACCCTACCCCCTTAATAATGTAGTGGTTTGGACCAGAGCACCCTACCCCCTTAATAATGTAGTAGTTTGGACCAGGGCACCCTACTCCCTTAATAATGTAGTAGTTTGGACCAAGACATCCTACCCCCCTTAATAATGTAGTGGTTTGGACCAGGGCACCCTACCCCCCTTAATAATGTAGTGGTTTGGACCAGGGCACCCTACCCCCTTAATAATGTAGTAGTTTGGACCAGAACACCCTACCCCCTTAATAATGTAGTAGTTTGGACCAGGGCACCCTACTCCCTTAATAATGTAGTAGTTTGGACCAAGACATCCTACCCCCCTTAATAATGTAGTGGTTTGGACCAGAGCACCCTACCCACTTAATAATGTAGTGGTTTGGACCAGGGTACCCTACCCACTTAATAATGTAGTGGTTTGGACCAGGGTACCCTACCCACTTAATAATGTAGTAGTTTGGACCAGGGCACCCTACCCCCTTAATAATGTAGTAGTTTGGACCAGGGTACCCTACCCCTTAATAATGTAGTGGTTTGGACCAGGGCACCCTACCCCCTTAATAATGTAGTAGTTTGGACCAGGGCACCCTACTCCCTTAATAATGTAGTAGTTTGGACCAGGGCACCCTACCCACTTAATAATGTAGTAGTTTGGACCAGGGTACCCTACCCCCTTAATAATGTAGTGGTTTGGACCAGAGCACCCTACCCCCTTAATAATGTAGTAGTTTGGACCAGGGCACCCTACTCCCTTAATAATGTAGTAGTTTGGACCAAGGCATCCTACCCCCCTTAATAATGTAGTGGTTTGGACCAGGGCACCCTACCCCCTTAATAATGTAGTGGTTTGGACCAGGGCACCCTACCCCCTTAATAATGTAGTAGTTTGGACCAGGGCACCCTACTCCCTTAATAATGTAGTAGTTTGGACCAAGACATCCTACCCCCCTTAATAATGTAGTAGTTTGGACCAAGGCATCCTACCCCCCTTAATAATGTAGTGGTTTGGACCAGGGCACCCTACCCCCCTTAATAATGTAGTGGTTTGGACCAGGGCAGCCTACCCCCTTAATAATGTAGTAGTTTGGACCAGGGCACCCTACTCCCTTAATAATGTAGTAGTTTGGACCAAGACATCCTACCCCCCTTAATAATGTAGTTGTTTGGACCAGGGCACCCTACCCCCCTTAATAATGTAGTGGTTTGGACCAGGGCACCCTACCCCCTTAATAATGTAGTAGTTTGGACCAGAGCACCCTACCCCCTTAATAATGTAGTGGTTTGGACCAGGGTACCCTACCCCCTTAATAATGTAGTAGTTTGGACCAGGGCACCCTACCCCCTTAATAATGTAGTAGTTTGGACCAGGGTACCCTACCCCCTTAATAATGTAGTGGTTTGGACCAGAGCACCCTACCCCCTTAATAATGTAGTAGTTTGGACCAGGGCACCCTACTCCCTTAATAATGTAGTAGTTTGGACCAGGGCACCCTACCCACTTAATAATGTAGTAGTTTGGACCAGGGTACCCTACCCCCTTAATAATGTAGTGGTTTGGACCAGAGCACCCTACCCCTTAATAATGTAGTAGTTTGGACCAGGGCACCCTACTCCCTTAATAATGTAGTAGTTTGGACCAAGGCATCCTACCCCCCTTAATAATGTAGTGGTTTGGACCAGGGCACCCTACCCCCGTTAATAATGTAGTGGTTTGGACCAGGGCAGCCTACCCCCTTAATAATGTAGTAGTTTGGACCAGGGCACCCTACTCCCTTAATAATGTAGTAGTTTGGACCAAGACATCCTACCCCCCTTAATAATGTAGTAGTTTGGACCAGGGCACCCTACCCCCCTTAATAATGTAGTGGTTTGGACCAGGGCACCCTACCCCCTTAATAATGTAGTGGTTTGGACCAGAGCACCCTACCCCCCTTAATAATGTAGTGGTTTGGACCAGGGTACCCTACCCCCTTAATAATGTAGTGGTTTGGACCAGAGCACCCTACCCCCTTAATAATGTAGTGGTTTGGACCAGAGCACCTTACCCCCTTAATAATGTAGTAGTTTGGACCAGGGCACCCTACTCCCTTAATAATGTAGTAGTTTGGTCCAAGACATCCTACCCCCCTTAATAATGTAGTAGTTTGGACCAGGGCACCCTACCCCCCTTAATAATGTAGTGGTTTGGACCAGGGCACCCTACCCCCCTTAATAATGTAGTGGTTTGGACCAGAGCACCCTACCCCCTTAATAATGTAGTAGTTTGGACCAGGGCACCCTACTCCCTTAATAATGTAGTAGTTTGGACCAAGACATCCTACCCCCCTTAATAATGTAGTAGTTTGGACCAGGGCACCCTACCCCCCTTAATAATGTAGTAGTTTGGACCAGGGCACCCTACCCCCTTAATAATGTAGTGGTTTGGACCAGAGCACCCTACCCCCCTTAATAATGTAGTAGTTTGGACCAGGGCACGCTACTCCCTTAATAATGTAGTAGTTTGGACCAGGGTACCCTACCCACTTAATAATGTAGTAGTTTGGACCAGGGCACCCTACCCCCTTAATAATGTAGTAGTTTGGACCAGGGTACCCTACCCCTTAATAATGTAGTGGTTTGGACCAGAGCACCCTACCCCTTAATAATGTAGTAGTTTGGACCAGGGCACCCTACTCCCTTAATAATGTAGTAGTTTGGACCAAGACATCCTACCCCCCTTAATAATGTAGTGGTTTGGACCAGGGCACCCTACCCCCCTTAATAATGTAGTAGTTTGGACCAGGGCACCCTACCCCCTTAATAATGTAGTGGTTTGGACCAGAGCACCCTACCCCCCTTAATAATGTAGTAGTTTGGACCAGGGCACGCTACTCCCTTAATAATGTAGTAGTTTGGACCAGGGTACCCTACCCACTTAATAATGTAGTAGTTTGGACCAGGGCACCCTACCCCCTTAATAATGTAGTAGTTTGGACCAGGGTACCCTACCCCCTTAATAATGTAGTGGTTTGGACCAGAGCACCCTACCCCCTTAATAATGTAGTAGTTTGGACCAGGGCACCCTACTCCCTTAATAATGTAGTAGTTTGGACCAAGACATCCTACCCCCCTTAATAATGTAGTGGTTTGGACCAGGGCACCCTACCCCCTTAATAATGTAGTGGTTTGGACCAGGGCACCCTACACCCTAAATAATGTAGTAGTTTGGACCAGAACACCCTACCCCTTAATAATGTAGTAGTTTGGACCAGGGCACCCTACTCCCTTAATAATGTAGTAGTTTGGACCAAGACATCCTACCCCCCTTAATAATGTAGTGGTTTGGACCAGGGCACCCTAATCCCTTAATAATGTAGTGGTTTGGACCAGGGCACCCTACCCCTTAATAATGTAGTGGTTTGGACCAGGGCACCCTACCCCTTAATAATGTAGTGGTTTGGACCAGGGCACCCTACTCCCTTAATAATGTAGTGGTTTGGACCAGGGCACCCTACCCCCTTAATAATGTAGTGGTTTGGACCAGGGCACCCTACCCCCTTAATAATGTAGTGGTTTGGACCAGGGCACCCTAACCCCTTAATAATGTAGTAGTTTGGACCAGGGGAAGGTAATACAGCTAGATGGACTGCACACTATGGGCCAGTTTACCGGACACAGATTAAACCTGGTCTTGGACTAAGAAGCAATTTCAATCTCCATGGGACATGCTTTTCAGTCCAGGACTAGGTTTAATCTGTGTCTGACGAGTGGTGGATCTGCCTACTCACACTGAACAGTCTGTCCTACAGGGACAGTGGCGTGTCTCTCACCCAGGAGGTCCAGACAGAAGCAACTCTTTCCCAGACACTGCAACGCCACGTAGCTCCCGTCCTCCGCACACTTCGGCATGAACACCTCTACCCCAGCAGCCTGGCCTGACTTCACCTTTAAATTGTATCAAAGTTTATTTGCATATGCACATCGTAGGTTTACACAGTACAGTACAATGAAGCTTTACTCTCTGCACAATCAGCGTAACCAACATGTAAAGTATTCAACAAAGATACAATAAAAAAATACAAAGTGAGATCAAATACAGCACAGAAAGAAGGGTCAGTACTGTAGTTATTTACAGACAGGATGCAGGTAGGGAAGAGTCAGTACTGTAGTTATTTACAGACAGGATGCAGGTAGGGAAGAGTCAGTACTGTAGTTATTTACAGACAGGATGCAGGTAGAGAAGAGTCAGTATGGTAGTTATTTACAGACAGGATGCAGGTAGAGAAGAGTCAGTACTGTAGTTATTTACAGACAGGATGCAGGTAGAGAAGAGTCAGTACTGTAGTTATTTACAGACAGGATGCAGGTAGAGAAGAGTCAGTACTGTAGTTATTTACAGACAGGATGTAGGTAGAGAAGAGTCAGTACTGTAGTTATTTACAGACAGGATGTATGTAGAGAAGAGTCAGTACTGTAGTTATTTACAGACAGGATACAGGTAGAGAAGAGTCAGTACTGTAGTTATTTACAGACAGGATGTAGGTAGAGAAGAGTGAGTACTGTAGTTATTTACAGACAGGATACAGGTAGAGAAGAGTCAGTACTGTAGTTATTTACAGACAGGATGCAGGTAGGGAAGAGTCAGTACTGTAGTTATTTACAGACAGGATGCAGGTAGGGAAGGGTCAGTACTGTAGTTATTTACAGACAGGATGCAGGTAGGGAAGAGTCAGTACTGTAGTTATTTACAGACAGGATGCAGGTAGGGAAGAGTCAGTACTGTAGTTATTTACAGACAGGATGCCGGTAGAGAAGGGTCAGTACTGTAGTTATTTACAGACAGGATGCAGGTAGGGAAGAGTCAGTACTGTAGTTATTTACAGACAGGATGCAGGTAGAGAAGAGTCAGTACTGTAGTTATTTACAGACAGGATGCAGGTAGGGAAGGGTCAGTACTGTAGTTATTTACAGACAGGATGCAGGTAGGGAAGAGTCAGTACTGTAGTTATTTACAGACAGGATGCAGGTAGAGAAGAGTCAGTACGGTAGCTATTTACAGACAGGATGCAGGTAGGGAAGGGTCAGTACTGTAGTTATTTACAGACAGGATGCAGGTAGGGAAGGGTCAGTACTGTAGTTATTTACAGACAGGATGCAGGTAGGGAAGAGTCAGTACTGTAGTTATTTACAGACAGGATGCAGGTAGGGAAGGGAAGGGTCAGTACTGTAGTTATTTACAGACAGGATGCAGGTAGGGAAGGGTCAGTACTGTAGTAATTTACAGACAGGATGCAGGTAGGGAAGGGTCAGTACTGTAGTTATTTACAGACAGGATGCAGGTAGGGAAGAGTCAGTACTGTAGTTATTTACAGACAGGATGCAGGTAGGGAAGGGTCAGTACTGTAGTTATTTACAGACAGGATGCAGGTAGGGAAGGGTCAGTACTGTAGTTATTTACAGACAGGATGCAGGTATAGAAGAGTCAGTATGGTAGTTATTTACAGACAGGATGCAGGTAGGGAAGGGTCAGTACTGTAGTTATTTACAGACAGGATGCAGGTAGGGAAGGGTCAGTACTGTAGTTATTTACAGACAGGATGCAGGTAGGGAAGGGTCAGTACTGTAGTTATTTACAGACAGGATGCAGGTAGGGAAGGGTCAGTACTGTAGTTATTTACAGACAGGATGCAGGTAGGGAAGGGTCAGTACTGTAGTTATTTACAGACAGGATGCCGGTAGAGAAGAGTCAGTACGGTAGCTATTTACAGTTGTGCTGGGGGAGTGTCAAAGTAATTACCTTCTGAGCAGCCGCTCGCTCCCTCTCGCATCGTGACGGACACCTTGGCCTTTGACCATTGAAGCGTGACCCCGTGACCTCCTGACCCTGGGGGTCAGCACACCAACACTCCGAGCCTTGGCACTGGATCTCCTGATACTGGCCGCTGTCATCACAGCTGGGCACGTACAGGGCAGAGGGCTCCCTCTCACAACCAGCACCCCCGGACTGGGCGCCCTCAAACAAGACCCTGAACAGCTCACCTTTTGAAGTCAAATGATTTTAATTGATTTGGGTAAAAAAAGCAACTAATACGGTAAGATGTACATTGGATCCCCAGTGGAAAGCACATTTATCTAAACACTTGTTTCCAAAGAGCTCCTCGATGGTAGAAACAAATAGCTTGTAATGATTTTTTAAAAGTCAAGACGAAGTTACAAAACGAACCTAGCTGGGTGCTGTCCTCGGCTTTGGATAAGAGGATGGTTTGGCGTAAGGTGGAGAGGAAGTCTTCGTTTTCCAGGGTGGCGCTGATGAGTTGAACCAGATCTTGGTTGTTTGTCAGACTGGCTTGACTGAAAGTCAACGTGCCGCTGACACCGACGGCCCCAGTGAAGTTAAACATCCCAGCGTTTCCTAAGAACTTCCCTCCGAACAGGTTCTCCTGGAGTCTCTTGGGGTTGGAGGCTAGAGACAGGGCCTTGAGGGCCATGGCCCCGCTAGGGAACATCCCCTGAATCGTCTCAGCCAGGATGTCTCCTAAATCGGATCGCTCGGAAAGGGACTCTCCAAGAGTCCCCAGCAGGAGCTGTTGGAGTTGGGGGCTGCATGGAGACAGGGGGCTTGGGACTGGTTGTGTCTGTGAGTTCTTGGCTGATGGCACCTGACCTGAGGGGCTGGAGAGGAGCCTGGAGAGGGCCTGGCGACGCTCAGAGGTACAGTCCTTCACTCCAGCCCCTGGGTTCAGTAGAGGGAAAATGGCATATTTCTATTAATTTTCTATAGAGGCCTAAAATATTGACTGTTGTTTTTTTAATGGCTTCTATGTACAGCATGATAAATGAATATCCCCCTGTGGGATAAGAAAGTTAACTGAAATGAAAATACAAAACAACGCAGATAAGCTTTTATTCAGTAAGCGATTATTGAGGTGTGCTCTCTGTCCGCACAGTCAATGGTATTGTACTGTTGGTTTGGAACACCTAAACTGTCAAAGCATTATTTGAAACCAACAACACTGTTACTTAGTTACCACAGTCAGGGTGTCCTCCATGTTGTCGTGTCCCAAAGATCTCCTTCCCTTTGGGGTCGACACACCAGCACTGCCCACCCGCCTGGCACTGGGTTGGCACGTAACCCCCGTCGGAAGCACAGGACGCCACAAACACATTGCCAGCTTGGGCACCAGCGGACCGCTCGCTCTCACAAGGGCTGGGGCCTACAGGACAGATAGATTAAATACCGGAAATATAATGGGAACCAGAGGAGGCTGGTTACGGGAGGACAGCTTCTAATGATAGCAGGAATAAAGGGAATGGTATCAAACACATGGAAAGCACGTGTTTAATGTGTTTGATTCCAGTCTAGTTATTCGCTATGAGCCCGTCCTACAAATGAATGTGCCACCAGCCACCACTGATAGAAACGATGCCAGATTGATGAAACTAACGTACATCTGAACCTGCCACTCATCGCCAGCTGGATGGCCAGGAACCTCCTCTGTAGGATGCGGTACATGTTGGTCTGCGAGAAGGAGCGGCCTGAGTCCAGACCTGAGAAGGCGGTGTCGTACACCTCATCTAGCAGCAGCTCCACACCTGAACACAGGGAAACAAGGATGTTACTAACACACACTGTTGAATAGCGACACGTCTTGCTCTTCATTGTAATCAGAGGGCTGATATAAATACTATGCTGCCAGTCTCTCTTGGCTAAGAGTTGAGGAGATACTGACTGCATCACTTAAAAAACAACAATATTTTTATAAGAAACAATGTGTTGAAAATCCCAAATTGTTTGCATAGTCAACGTAGACACAGCTCTGACACTAACACTTTCCCCACCAGACACGCCACCAGGGGTCTTTTCAAAGTCCCCAAATCCAGAACCAGTTCAAGAAAGCTGTACAGTATAATACAGAGCCATGATTGCATCCCTTCCATCTCTTATTGCTCAAATAAACAGCAAACCTGGTTTCAAAAACAGATAAAGCAACACGTCACAACACCTCTCCTCTAGTTGACCCAGATGTTGTGTTTGTGTCTACTGATACGTGACATTTTAAATGTCTGTAGTTCTGTCCTTGTCTATTAATGTTCTATATTCTGTCATGTTTCATGTTCTGTGTTGGACCCCAGGAAGAGTTGCTGCTGCTTTCTCAACAGCTGATGGGGATCCTAGTAAAATACCAAATAATACAGTTATTTAAAAAGATCTATTTCTGATTCTTGATGAAAATCCAGTTCAGAGTTAATGTAAATCATGGTTCCTGTGTGTGTGTGTGTGTGTGTGTCACCTGTTGATGTAGCATCTATCTCACCTGTGCTGGGGAGCTCCCTGCCTCTGCTGTCAGCACAGAAACAGTAACTGGACACCTCTGGGAACATCTGTCTGAAGCTGCTGAACGTCTGGAATACTTTAGGGAACCTGTGGAAGATATCACACCTCTTCTCACTTCACTCTGTCTAAAATAGAGTAAAATACATGACAGTACTCTGTAATACTAATTATAATAATACTACAATACCAATTATAATACTACAATACCAATTATAATACTACAATACCAATTATAATAATACTACAATACCAATGATAATAATACTATAATACTAATTATAATAATACTACAATACTAATTATAATACTACTACGATACCAATTATAATACTACTACGATACTAATTATAATACTACTACAATACTAATTATAATACTACTACAATACCAATTATAATACTACTACAATACCAATTATAATACTACTACAATACCAATTATAATACTACTACAATACTAATTATAATAATACTACAATACTAATTATAATACTACAGCAATACAAGTTATAATACTACTACAATACTAATTATAATACTACTGCAATGCTAATTATAATATTACTACACTACTAATTATAATACTACTACAATACTAATTCCAATAATACTACAATACTAATTATAATACTACTACAATACTAATTATAATACTACTACAATACTAATTATAATACTACTACAATACTAATTATAATACTACTACAATACTAATTATAATAATACTACAATACTAATTATAATACTACAATACTAATTACAATACTACAATACTAATTATAATACTACAATACTAATTATAATACTACAATACAGTACTTGGCTGGAGCCTGGAGTGATAACAGAGACAGTCTTGTCCAGGCTGGGGGCCAATCATGCAAAGAGTTCACTGCACAAGCCCGGGTAAGCACACTAAGTAGGGAATATCATGCCATTTGTTGCCGAGAGACGGATGTGAAAACATCCGCTAGCCAGAAATAGACAAGATAAAGATTATTATTATAAAATTATAATTCAAGGTCTGAAAGTAGACATTTTTGTGTAGGCTACAGTGGTTTGGGTTGGAGTTTTTGCAGCTGCGCTAACTAAGAAAGACTGAAAACGCTCCACATGAAAGAGAGGAACGTCATACTCCTCCATGAGATTTACAACGTGTCAACTATTTGTCCAAACCCACATTCCAGATGAAATGTTTACATATTGCTGGATCATCTGAAACATCTGGAATGATTACATTGTTTACTTTAGACACTGTGAAACATTTCTAATGAATGAGGGGAGGCAGGTAGCCTAGTGGTTAGAGTGGCAGGTAGCCTAGTGGTTAGAGTGGCAGGTAGCCTAGTGGTTAGAGTGGCAGGTAGCCTAGTGGTTAGAGTGGCAGGTAGCCTAGTGGTTAGAGTGGCAGGTAGCCTAGTGGTTAGAGTGGCAGGTAGCCTAGTGGTTAGAGTGGCAGGTAGCCTAGTGGTTAGAGTGGCAGGTAGCCTAGTGGTTAGAGTGGCAGGTAGCCTAGTGGTTAGAGTGGCAGGTAGCCTAGTGGTTAGAGTGGCAGGTAGCCTAGTGGTTAGAGCGTTGGACTAATAACCGAAAGGTTGAAAAATCGAGCTGACAAGGTACAAATCTGTTGTTCTGCCCCTGAACAGTTAGCCCACTGTTCCTCGGCCGTCATTGAAATTAAGAATTTATTCTTAACTGACTTGCATAGTTAAAAAAAAGGTAAAATAAAAATGTGTGAATTCTGAAAATTGCAATAAGTTCCCAGGAGACCAAGCGTCTCCATTCCTCATAACATGTTCCAGTCAACATACACAATAATAGGATCCTATCAGGTCAGAAATGTAGAGCGAGGAGGGAAAAATAATGGGAATTTGGGCTCCCAGTTCTCCTGTCAGCGCATCAGTGTCCACGGGTCTAAGCATTACGCTGCCATCTAGAGGCAGAAACGATAAAAAGCGTTGTACAAAACCTCACTCACACACAGGATCCCAATGCACAGCCAGGTCAAAGCAAACCCCCAGCAGTGTGTTTGTGTGAGTGAGTGATAGATGAGTCCTGTGTGTCCTGTGTGGCTCAGTCGGTAGAGCATGGCGCTTGCAACGCCAAGCGTCGTGGGTTCGATTCCCACTGGGACCACCCATATGTAAAAGTAGTGGCCCCAGCCGACTTGTAAGTCGCTTTGGACAAAAGCGTCTGCTAAATGGGATATATATATATATATGAGATTCCAACGGTCTAACAGTGAATGTCAGCTTCCTAAACGGTATATTATACATCCATTTATAGTGCACTACTTTTGACAAGAGCCCTATGGAGTGCATATCTTCCCCTTCCAGGCACTCACCTGTTGAACGTGTGCAGCAGGTCCAAGACCATCCTGTCAGTGGTGTTGACAAACTTGCACTGCACGGACAGGAAGGAGCCGTCGGCCGAGCACTGAGGGGGGGAGCGCTCCCCGACGCCGTGGAGGAGACGCCTCGACCTCACCTCACAGCTGCCTGGGCCTGAGGGAAAAGGTCAAAGGTTGTTCTGATCAGCTCCAGTCATTTATATATTACTGTGCTGTGTGGCCTAGTTGGTAGAGCATGGCACTTGCAACGTCAGGGATTTGTGGGTCCGATTCCCGCTGGGGGTCACCCATTAGAAAATGGATGCACATAATACTGTAGGTGGTAAATGACATATCAATACACAACACAAGTCATCCTGCACCTAACTAACTCACACTGAGAGGGCTTTCCGTTCTGCCGGGTCCCGTAGAGCTCCATGCCTTCCAGGTCTACACACCAGCACTGTCCCCGGGCGCTGTCACACTGCACTGCCTGGTACTCCCCAGAGGCCTGGCACTGGGGCACCAGGGGGGCATCACCACTCAGCAGGGCCTGCTGTCTGTGGAGCTGGCAGGACGTCAGACCTGTGGGAGGAGGAGGAAGAAGAGGAGGAGAAGGAAGAGGTCAATGATGATAGACAGCATTTACATAGTGCATCTCAAAAGGTCTCCAGTGTTCAACATGAGCCTGGCTCGGGTTCCCAGGGGGATTCATCCCATCAGGCACCAATGTGGTTTCATTGTTAAAACAGATATTTCTAGGAAGACGGGCGTTCTGCTCACAGTACACAGCTGATCCGTTCTGTCTGGATCCAGAGATCTCAGCTCCCTCTGCGTTCACACACCAGCACTCACCACCAGCACCGCTGCACTGGACGTGTCTGGAGCACACAACAGTTAGGAGAGAGCAGGGAACAGCGGCACGCTTCCCAAATGGCACCCTATTCCCGGCCGGCATAGTGCACTACGTTTGACCGGAGCCTTAGGCAAGTAGTGCACTACATAGGGATTGGGAATAGGGTGCCATTTGGGACATATTCAGGGAAATTGCTTCTTTACCGTCCTGGCTAGCTTTACCCGTCCTGGCTAGCTTTACCGTCCTGGCTAGCTTTTACCATTACCCGTCCTGGCTAGCTTTACCCGTCCTGGCCAGCTTTACCCGTCCTGGCCAGCTTTACCGTCCTGGCTAGCTTTACCCGTCCTGGCTAGCTTTACCCGTCCTGGCTAGCATTACCCGTCCTGGCCAGCTTTACCCGTCCAGGCGAGCTTTACCGTCCAGGCTAGCTTTACCGTCCAGGCTAGCTTTACCCGTCCTGGCTAGCTTTAACCGTCCTGGCTAGCTTTTACCGTCCTGGCTAGCTTTACCGTCCAGGCTAGCTTTACCCGTCCTAGCTAGCTTTATACGTCCTGGCTAGCTTGTGTCATATACAGCACTGTCAGGTATACCTGAATCGCCCGTCCTCTGAGCACTGGGGGACATGGTCTTGTTGCCGGACAGAACTACCACCACGTAGAGACTCACACTGACTCAGGGTCTCAGACTCCAGTTGATATTCTGAAAACACCAGCAAATACAATTTAGTTGTTCAAAACTGCGTCCATTTCTTTGTGGGGAATTTAAAGATGCTGTATTCGGCTTACAGGCATATGGCTCATACACACAGGAAACAAACACAGCCTAAATGATAGTATAATAAATACACTACATCCTCAAAAGTGTGTGGACACCTGCACGTCCAACACCTCATTCCAAAATCAAGGACATTACTATGGAGTTGGTCCCCCCTTTGCTGCTACAACAGCCTCCCGTCTTCTGGGAAGGCTTTCCACTAGATGTTGGAACATTGCTTCCATTCAGCCACAAGAGCATTAGTGAGGTTGGGCACTGACGTTGGGCGATTTGGACTGGCTCGCAGTCGGCTTTCCAATTCACCCTAAAGGTGTTTGATGGGGTCAGGAACCTGTGCAGGCCTGTCAAGTTCTTCCACACTGAACTCGACAAACCATTTCTATAGGGACCTGGCTTTGTGCACCGATGACATTGTCATGCTGAAAAACAGGAAAGGGCTTTCCCCAAACGGTTGCCACAAAGTTGGAAACAGAATCGTGTAGAATGTCATTGTTTTCTGTAGCATTAAGCTTTCTCCTCACTGAAATTAAAAGGGCCTAGCCTGAACCATGAAAAACAGCCCCAGACCATTATTCCTTTTCCACCAAACTTTACATTTGGCACTATGCTTTTGGGTAGGTAGTGCCAAACCCAGATTTGTCCGTTGGACTGCCGGATGGCGAAGCGTGATTCATCACTCCAGAGAACGTGTTTCCACTGCTCCAGATGGTGAAACGTGATTCATCACTCCAGAGAACGTGTTTCCACTGCTCCAGATGGTGAAGCGTGATTCATCACTGCTCGGTCATGAAAACACATTTCACGAAGCTCCCGACGAACAGTAATTGTGCCGACGTTGCTTCCAGAGGCAGTTTGGAACTCGGTAGCGAGTGTGGCAACCGAGGACACAATGTTTTGTGTTTCAGCACTTGGCGGTCCCGTTCTGTGAGCTTGCGTGGCCTACCACTTTGCGTCTGAACCGTTGTTGCTCCTAGACGTTTCCACTTCACAATAAAAGCACTTACAGTTGACCGGGGCAGCTCTAGCAGGGCAGAAATTATACAAACTGACGTGTTGGAAAGGTGGCATCCTATGACGGTGCCATGTTGAAAGTCACGGAGTTCATCAGTAAGGCCATTCTACTGTCAGTGTTTGTCTATGGAGATTGCATGGCGGAGTGCTCAATTTTATACAGAGTGAAATAGCCAAATCCACTAATTTGAAGGGGTGTCTACATAGTTTGGAATATATAGTGGATTTACAAAACACAAAATTATAAACTTATAAAAAGCATAATAAAGAAATAAGAGGTTTAAATTACAGCTGAAAATAACTTTGAAATATTCAAAAACCCAAGCTAAACTAAGAGCCCTAAGGTTTTACCTGAAATCTTCCCCTCAGACAGACAGAGGTAACACAGCAGCATGGAGGAGATCTGAACCAGGCTCATCATCTTCCTCAGTCAGTCTGCCCGTTGAACTGTGATGAGACTGGGACTAAACCTCTGGATTTATACCATCAGTGTTAACTGCAATGTCATCCTCCCCTAGGTGGTCACCGCACTCAGGATGGAGTGTGTGACACACGTGGTCCTCACTTGCCAAACATGGAACACTCATGTGTGTTTGGAACAATGGAAGTTCTGGAACATTCTAGTGGGAGCAGCCAAGCCTGAGACTCAGAAGGGAGGAGTTGGTCATGCAAGACTTGACCTGGGATGCAGTAGAAACCTAGAAACCAAATCGGAAAAAAGCGGACAGAAACGTCAGCGGGACTATCTGAATTTGTCCAATAAGAAACTGTTGTTTACGTTGCAAAACATTTTACTACGGTTTACACTAATAAATACGACCCAGGTGAACATGACTTGCACCTTCGGGATGACGCTCTTTCAAGAGCCAACGGACGACAGGTTTCTGAAGTCAAATGTCATGAAAACATGGAAAACTAGGCCAGCAACAGACAACACAAATTAACATTTGAATGTGTAACAGTTTAGCACACACCAACTCTGTAATATATCATTTAAAATAATAAGCATAAGACGAGATATTAAATATCCAGAATATCTTTTTTTAATGGCATTGTACATGTAGTAAATCACAAAGAACAGGTCTTAAATAAACTCTTAATGTACAGCTGGTATATGTCAATAAAAATCTACTTTGTTTTCTCCCCTACCGACTGGTTCTAAAACACTTTTTATACAGGTTAATAGAAACTCTAAATAAACATAGTCATTTTTCTTCAAGTATATTTTATCCTCTTATGCATTTCTATAGATGTTTCCTCATCTTTACAGTTATAAAAACTGTACATTAAATGACCCAAAAAACAGCAATCAACACATTGCTTTTTTTTTTATATACGCATTTTACATCCAGCTGGCAATTTAGCTTACTGTGGTACAAGTCAAACGTGTCCCCTGAGCCCGAAGACATTGTGGTGTTATGTGACGTAGCAGCCATACTGGGGCCGTACTGAAAGCATCAAAAACCCCACAGACAGAGGCTACGTCCCCAAATGGCACCCTATTCCCTACACAGGGCGCTACTTTTTGAACAGGCTCCATAGGGCTCAGTGTCAAAAGTAGTGCACTACATAGGGAATAGGGTGCCATTTCGGGACATACACACAGAGACAAACGTGCCACAGATATCCCGTGATATCAAGGCCATTTCCGTGGTTGTCATGGAGATATCCTGAAGACACACAGTCCTATGTCTGTCTGTGGATTGGGTATATTATATACACCAGTCAAATATATATATATCTTTCCCCATGTTAACATTGTAAACTTGCTGGGTCATACCTTCAGACTTGGCACATAAAGAGAATGAAAGTTAACGATTGTAAAAGGTGGCAATAGATTCCTGAAATGAAATCAGAATGCAGTCGCTAAATGACTGATGTTAGCACTGTTTTTTTTAAACAAATCATCTCACCCTAGTGTGAACTTGAGGGGGAACTCAATTTTAAAACATGTCAAACAAGTTTCAGACCACGTTTCCCAAAACAGAACAGATTTCTGGCAGGTTAAAGCTCGCTACAATATCATCTAACATTCACCTTGGTGATTTAGTTTCTGCATGAACTCATATATCACACAAGCAAGGCTTCCACAGCTCTGCTCTTACTGAGGCAAGAGAGTGATGGGTCGTTTCCCAAATGGCCCCCATATATTCCCTACATACTGTAGTGTACTACGGTCTAAAGTAGTGCACTATAAAGGGAATAGGGTTCTATTTGGGACGGACCCATGACGAGGTGATCTCATAGCATTTTAATAATCTAATTGAATTAAATTGAATTTCAGCTATATCATAGAATGCGTGTGAACAGATTTAATGTGCGTGGACAAACCCGCATTTCCTGGTTATGAAAACGTTGTGGGCACTTCATAACAGGGAGTCTTCGTTAAAACAACAAACGTCCTGGGCCCTACAAACTAACACTGTATTAAACTGGTACTTTTCATCCACAAGTCCCATTTCGTCAACTCAATACTTGTCAGTTACTCCAACTCAAAACGCCCTTCTTTCCAATACCAAGAGTCCACTGGACTCAACTCTTTCCTGTTGGTCTCTATACATCCATTCATCCCCCTTGTATTGAGCCAACTGAAGCTTCACTCCCACAGTCTGTCGAGGAGGAGGAGGTATGCTCAGTTTGACAGTTCATGGACCACAGCAGACGATGTGCTTCGGTGCCAGAGAGAGAGGACGGGGTTCACCCTGGGTTTGGATAGGACTCTCCTCTGTGAAGTGCTGTGATGACACCAGATGCCTGGTGCTGTTGCCATGCTAACCCAGGCCAGACACGGGCCAGATTCTACCTAGGTCAGGCCAACCCAAACTCACACAGAACACAGGGTGCTCATCTGTTGCACCTTGCTCAGGTCTGTGAGGAGCTGCTTGATGCGGTGTTTGAGCTGAGGCAGTCTGGCCAGGGGGTCCGGAGGCTCCAACTCCCCAGTGAAGTCCAGCCAGCTCTCCAACACTGAGGGACGCAGAGAGAGAGAGATGGTTAGGATCTAATAAGGTAAGAACGAGTTCCTCCTTTAATTACAATCGGGTCTTTACCTCCCACTGCTTTGGTATTATTAGTCTATAGGATAGGACAGTGTATTATTAGTGTATAGGATAGGACAGTGTATAGGATAGGACAGTATATTATTAGTGTATAGGATAGGACAGTGTATTATTAGTGTATAGGATAGGACAGTGTATTATTAGTGTATAGGATAGGACAGTGTATTATTAGTGTATAGGATAGGACAGTGTATTATTAGTGTATAGGATAGGACAGTGTATTATTAGTGTATAGGATAGGACAGTGTATGATTAGTGTATAGGATAGGACAGTGTATTATTAGTGTATAGGATAGGACAGTGTATTATTAGTGTATAGGATAGGACAGTGTATGATTAGTGTATAGGATAGGACAGTGTATGATTAGTGTATAGGATAGGACAGTGTATGATTAGTGTATAGGATAGGACAGTGTATTATTAGTGTATAGGATAGGACAGTGTATTATTAGTGTATAGGATAGGACAGTGTATTATTAGTGTATAGGATAGGACAGTGTATTATTAGTGTATAGGATAGGACAGTGTATAGGATAGGACACTGTATAGGATAGGACAGTGTATTATTAGTCTATAGGATAGGACAGTGTATTATTAGTGTATAGAATAGGACAGTGTATTATTAGTGTATAGGATAGGACAGTGTATTATTAGTGTATAGGATAGGATAGTGTATTATTAGTCTATAGGATAGGACAGTGTATGATTAGTGTTTAGGATAGGACAGTGTATGATTAGTGTTTAGGATAGGACAGTGTATGATTAGTGTATAGGATAGGACAGTGTATTATTAGTGTATAGGATAGGACACTGTATAGGATAGGACAGTGTATTATTAGTATATAGGATAGGACAGTGTATTATTAGTGTATAGGATAGGACAGTATATTATTAGTGTATAGGATAGGACAGTGTATTATTAGTGTATAGGATAGGACAGTGTATGATTAGTGTATAGGATAGGACAGTGTATGATTAGTGTATAGGATAGGACAGTGTATGATTAGTGTATAGGATAGGACAGTGTATGATTAGTGTATAGGATAGGACAGTGTATGATTAGTGTATAGGATAGGACAGTGTATTATTAGTGTATAGGATAGGACACTGTATAGGATAGGACAGTGTATTATTAGTGTATAGGATAGGACAGTGTATTATTAGTGTATATGATAGGACAGTGTATAGGATAGGACACTGTATAGGATAGGACAGTGTATTATTAGTCTATATGATAGGACAGTGTATTATTAGTGTATAGGATAGGACAGTGTATTATTAGTCTATATGATAGGACAGTGTATGATTAGTGTATAGGATAGGACAGTGTATTATTAGTCTATATGATAGGACAGTGTATTATTAGTGTATAGGATAGGACAGTATATTATTAGTGTATAGGATAGGACAGTGTATTATTAGTGTATAGGATAGGACAGTGTATTATTCGTGTATAGGATAGGACAGTGTATTAGTGTATAGGATAGGACAGTGTATAGGATAGGACAGTGTATGATTAGTGTATAGGATAGGACAGTGTATTATTAGTGTATAGGATAGGACACTGTATAGGATAGGACAGTGTATTATTAGTGTATAGGATAGGACACTGTATAGGATAGGACAGTGTATTATTAGTGTATAGGATAGGACAGTGTATGATTAGTGTATAGGATAGGACAGTGTATTATTAGTGTATAGGATAGGACACTGTATAGGATAGGACAGTGTATTATTAGTCTATAGGATAGGACAGTGTATTATTTGTGTATAGGATAGGACAGTGTATTTTTCGTGTATAGGATAGGACAGTGTATAGGATAGGACACTGTATAGGATAGGATAGTGTATTATTAGTCTATAGGATAGGACAGTGTATAGGATAGGACAGTGTATGATTAGTGTATAGGATAGGACAGTGTATTATTAGTGTATAGGATAGGACAGTGTATTATTAGTCTATAGGGTAGGACAGTGTATTATTAGTGTATAGGATAGGACAGTGTATTATTAGTGTGTAGGATAGGACAGTGTATAGGATAGGACAGTGTATTATTCGTGTATAGGATAGGACAGTGTATAGGATAGGACACTGTATAGGATAGGACAGTGTATTATTAGTGTATAGGATAGGACAGTGTATTATTCGTGTATAGTATAGGACAGTGTATTATTAGTGTATAGGATAGGACAGTGTATTATTAGTCTATAGGATAGGACAGTGTATTTAGTGGACCACCCACTACCATGTACCATCAAGCTCCTTCTCTAGACCACCCAGACCATCCCATTTACCATCAAGCTCCTTCTCTAGACCACCCAGAACACCCCATTCACCATCAAGCTCCTTCTCTAGACCACCCAGACCACCCCATTTACCATCAAGTTCCTTCTCTAGACCACCCAGACCACCCCATTTACCATCAAGCTCCTTCTCTAGACCACCCAGACCACCCCATTTACCATCAAGCTCCTTCTCTAGACCACCCCATTTACCATCAAGTTCCTTCTCTAGACCACCCAGACCACCCCATTTACCATCAAGCTCTTTCTCTAGACCACCCAGAACACCCCATTTACCATCAAGCCCCTTTTCTAGACCACCCAGACCATCCCATTTACCATCAAGCTCCTTCTCTATGAGGTCCATCCTGCCTGCCACCTGGTTCTGAACATCTTCTATGTGAGTCAGGAGGTTCATCTGCCACTGGAGACAGTTCCTGGCATGTTCCACTGAGTCTGGTCCCCTCTCATTCAGACAGCCAGGCACAGCCAGCACTGAGTCTGGTCCCCTCTCATTCAGACAGGCAGGCATAGCCAGGGAGCCAGGTACAGCCAGGGCAGTTGTCTTCTGTTGACAACACACAGCATTAACTCAACCACAAAAATCTCATCAAAATTGATCAACACATTTTACAGTTAATTATTTTTAGATGAAAGCCGATAGCCTATTGGTTAGAGAGGCGAGACAGCAACCAGAGGGTTGCCAGTTCGAATCCCGGGTCTGACAGGAAAAATCTGTCCCGGAAGTCAGCTGTCTACTCGGAGGAGTTGCATGTATCAAACCTTAGATACCACGGCTTGCCGTTGTGCACTTAACTCCACGGGCACCCCCTGATCCTACCTCTCCATGTAGTGTATTGTCTTTAGGAGAGGTTGAGATAAACAGTCCCCTGATCCTACCTCTCCATGTAGTGTATTGTCTTTAGGAGAGGTTGAGATAAACAGTCCGCTGATCCTACCTCTCCATGTAGTGTATTGTCTTTAGGAGAGGTTGAGATAAACAGTCCCCTGATCCTACCTCTCCATGTAGTGTATTGTCTTTAGGAGAGGTTGAGATAAACAGTCCCCTGATCCTACCTCTCCATGTAGTGTATTGTCTTTAGGAGAGGTTGAGATAAACAGTCCCCTGATCCTACCTCTCCATGTAGTGTATTGTCTTTAGGAGAGGTTGAGATAAACAGTCCCCTGATCCTACCTCTCCATGTAGTGTATTGTCTTTAGGAGAGGTTGAGATAAACAGTCCCCTGATCCTACCTCTCCATGTAGTGTATTGTCTCTAGGAGAGGTTGAGATAAACAGTCCCCTGATCCTACCTCTCCATGTAGTGTATTGTCTTTAGGAGAGGTTGAGATAAACAGTCCCCTGATCCTACCTCTCCATGTAGTGTATTGTCTTTAGGAGAGGTTGAGATAAACAGTCCCCTGATCCTACCTCTCCATGTAGTGTATTGTCTTTAGGAGAGGTTGAGATAAACAGTCCCCTGATCCTACCTCTCCATGTAGTGTATTGTCTTTAGGAGAGGTTGAGATAAACAGTCCCCTGATCCTACCTCTCCATGTAGTGTATTGTCTTTAGGACAGGTTGAGATAAACAGTCCCCTGATCCTACCTCTCCATGTAGTGTATTGTCTTTAGGAGAGGTTGAGATAAACAGTCCCCTGATCCTACCTCTCCATGTAGTGTATTGTCTTTAGGAGAGGTTGAGATAAACAGTCCCCTGATCCTACCTCTCCATGTAGTGTATTGTCTTTAGGAGAGGTTGAGATAAACAGTCCCCTGATCCTACCTCTCCATGTAGTGTATTGTCTTTAGGACAGGTTGAGATAAACAGTCCCCTGCACCTACCTCTCTATGTAGTGTATTGTCTCTAGGAGAGGTTGGGATGAAGTTACATCCCAGTTGGACCTGATGTACAACTGATGAATAAAGTGATCGCCTTAAAAACAAACAAGAGACAATAAAGATCAACAACACCTTTCTTACTTCCTGTTCCTTGGCTGTGAAGTGGGTGGAGTGAGAGGCGGGGTTAGTATTAGCCACCACCAGGTCCGCCCCCACCCCTCCTCCCTCCTGGCTGTTGGAGCCGTGGGGGTCTGTAGAGGGCCAGTGTTCCAGCTGTCCGGGGCTGGGGAGTTTCTGGTAGCTGGAAAGCAGAGTGATTACAAAGACAATCAATAAAATACATTATGAACACACTGTAAACTGGTGACGGGCACCAATATGGCTAATTCAACACAACATAGATAATGTTTGATTCCATACCAGTGTCCACCGCTACTAAAATCAGGTATTACTCAGCTGAACGTGTACCTGTGTTCGCTGGTGATGTAAGTGTCTGTCTTGGAGGAGTTCTGGTTGTTCAGAGAGTTGTCTGTCAGGTGGATGCAGTCAGGGAGACCGCCCATGGGCTGGTCCTCGTCAGAGTTCACCCATGACCGAGCCCAGAAGTGCAAATTGGGATTGTGTTTGTTCCTATAGGTGGACAAGGAACTAAATGGTTCATTTTGACTCCAAATGATCATGGATCCGTTTTAAATAGCACCCCCTATTCCCTTTATAGTGCACTAGATTCGACCAGAACCCTATGGCACCCTATTCCCTTTATAGTGCACTAGATTTGACCAGAGCCCTATGGCACCCTATTCCCTTTATAGTGCACTAGATTTGACCAGAACCCTATGGCACCCTATTCCCTTTATAGTGCACTAGATTTGACCAGAGCCCTATGGCACCCTATTCCCTTTATAATGCACTAGATATGACCAGAGCCCTATGGCACCCTATTCCCTTTATAGTGCACTAGATTTGACCAGAACCCTATGGCACCCTATTCCCTTTATAGTGCACTAGATTTGACCAGAGCCCTATGGCACCCTATTCCCTTTATAGTGCACTAGATTTGACCAGTATCCTATGGCACCCTATTCCCTTTATAGTGCACTAGATTTGACCAGAACCCAGTACTACAGACAATGAGTTCCACAGTTTTCTTCAGTGTGATGAAAACGTTGCCCTACGTGTTGACAGGGGACCTACTGTAGTATGTCCATCTTCAGCTGTAGTCCGTGAAGGACGTTGTTGACACTGAACACGTCTGCTAACAGCTGATGGGTGGACACGCTGGTCTTACAGTTCTGCTCAGAGTAGTTCTCAGAGAGGAAGGACAAGCCGTACATCTGACCCTTGTTCAACCAGTCTTTGTCATGGAGATATTTGGCACTCCACCTTTGACCTAAACAACAAAAACAAATGGGCATGTCAGGAAAACAACCAACATGTTGATAATAATAATAATAATGTAGGAATATCTTGGTCTTGTTTGTAAATTGTATAGGGGAGGTCGAAGTTGCCGAGCCTGAGTGCCAGTTTGTTTGTGTTATCATACCAACTCCTTGTCACTCATGGTCATGTTTGGCTTGACAATGACATCAATAGAGCTGTCAAGAGCACAAACAGATCTGGGACCAGGAGATAGGAGACACCAGATCTGAGACCAGGCGATAAAAGGAGACAACAGATCTGAGACCAGGCGATAAAAGGAGACAACAGATCTGAGACCAGGCGAGAGAAGGAGACAACAGATCTGAGATCAGGCTAAAAGTTGCCTCTAACCACCGACACAGGGTGAGATAATCTTTCATCCCCCTAATGGTTTAGGTTGGGGAGTAATCTGATCCTAGATCTGTGATTAGGGGAGTGTAGGGTATGATGTTACCTGGAGGGTCTCTGCAGATGTAACATATGTACTGGTCCGGGATGCTATCCTCCAGAAGCCCCATACACACACTGTGCTGCCAGCACATACACTCCTCACACTGAAACGCAGAGAGAGACTGAATGTGTTTGTGTTTAGGTGGAAACAAATACTATCTGAACCCAGGTCTGAAACAAGTATAATACATGTTATTTATTTATTTAAAACTAGGCAAGTCAGTCAGGAACAAATTCTTATTTACAAATGACAGCCAACCCCGTCCAAACCCGGACGAGCGCCGCCCTATGGGACTCCCAATCATGGCCGGTTGTGATACAGCCTGGATTCCAACCAGGTTCTGTAGTGACGCCTCTAGTACTCAGATGCTGTGCCTTAGACCGCTGCGCGACTCGGGAGCACACATGACAACAGACATGTTGATGCCCCATTGTTATGTCTGAGGGATAGTTGGAAAATTCCAGAAACACTCCCCAAATCCCCCCACACCCGGCCAAACGCTCCCCTAACCCAGACAACGCTATGCCAATTGTGCGCCGCACTATGGGACTCCCAACCACGGCCGGTTGTGATACAGCCCGGGATCGAACCAGGGTCAGTAGTGACGCTTCTAGCACTGCAATGTAGCGCCTTAGACCACCTGCGCCACTCAGGAGGCCCATATTAGAGGCCTGAAGGGAACGTCCTGGCGGAGCTTGTGGCAGACTTGTACTTTGAACATGTATTTGTTGTAAACTCCCCAGTTAACTGATACTAAAGAGTGATTCATTTAATATTAACTTCAGGTGTCCTTGGTGTTGAATTTACACCACAAGTGACTGGAATGTTCCAAACCCACCTCAGGCAGAACCCCCACACCACCTCAGGCAGAACCACCCCACCTCAGACAGAACCACCCCACCTCAGGCAGAACCACCCCACCACCTCAGGCAGAACCACCCCACCTCAGACAGAACCACCCCACCTCAGGCAGAACCACCCCACCACCTCAGGCAGAACCACCCCACCTCAGGCAGAACCACCCCACCTCAGGCAGAACCACCCCACCTCAAGCAGAACCACCCCACCTCAGGCAGAACCACCCCACCTCAGGCAGAACCACCCCACCTCAGACAGAACCACCCCACCTCAGGCAGAACCACCCCACCTCAGGCAGAACCACCCCACCTCAGGCAGAACCACCCCACCTCAGACAGAACCACCCCACCTCAGGCAGAACCACCCCACCTCAGGCAGAACCACCCCACCTCAGGCAGAACCACCCCACCTCAGGCAGAACCACCCCACCTCAGGCAGAACCACCCCACCTCAGGCAGAACCACCCCACCTCAGACAGAACCACCCCACCTCAGACAGAACCACCCCACCTCAGGCAGAACCACCCCACCTCAGGCAGAACCACCCCACCTCAGGCAGAACCACCCCACCTCAGGCAGAACCACCCCACCTCAGGCAGAACCACCCCACCTCAGGCAGAACCACCCCACCTCAGGCAGAACCACCCCACCTCAGGCAGAACCACCCCACCTCAGGCAGAACCACCCCACCTCAGGCAGAACCACCCCACCTCAGGCAGAACCACCCCACCTCAGGCAGAACCACCCCACCTCAGGCAGAACCACCCCACCTCAGACAGAACACTAGTCTGAGGGGTCCAGTCAGTCCAGTACCTGAATCATGAATCCATTCTCCTCGTCCATCTCACAGATACAGCGGACAATCTCCTGGGTACCATCCTCATCCTCCTCCTGGAAGTCCTCCATGTTTAGAGAGTCAAAGTCCTGGTCGGAGGGTTCAAAACAAACCCCCTTAGTTACATCTATAAATTTCCTAAGCTATAACACACAATCTATTACATAGAGGAGAATGCTAAAGGACCATACCTGGTTGTACTCATCTCCACTAAACAGCAGGCTCTCTGTGGTCGAGTCCTCCAGGAACTCTATGTCTGACAGGTCTGGAGAGAGAGAGAGAGAAAGGGGGAGAGAGAGAGAGAGAGAGAAAGGGGGGGAGAGAGAGAGAAAGGGGGGGAGAGAGAGAGAGAGAAAGGGGGGGAGAGAGAGAGAAAGGGGGAGAGAGAGAGAAAGGGGGAGAGAGAGAGAGAAAGGGGGAGAGAGAAAGGGGGGAGCGAGAGAAAGGGGGGAGAGAGAGAGAAAGGGGGGAGAGAGAGAGAAAGGGGGGAGAGAGAGAGAGAAAGGGGGAGAGAGAGAGAGAGAAGGGGGGAGAGAGAGAGAGAAAGGGGGGGAGAGAGAGAGAGAGAAAGGGGGAGAGATAGAAAGGGGGAGAGAGAGAGAAAGGGGGAGAGAGAGAAAGGGGGGAGAGAGAGAAAGGGGGGAGAGAGAGAAAGGGGGGAGAGAGAGAAAGGGGGGAGAGAGAGAAAGGGGGGAGAGAGAGAGAGAGAAAGGGGGGGAGAGAGAGAGAGAGAGAAAGGGGGGGAGAGAGAGAGAGAAAGGGGGGAGAGAGAGAGAGAAAGGGGGAGAGAGAGAGAGAAAGGGGGGGAGAGAGAGAGAGAGAAAGGGGGGGAGAGAGAGAGAGAGAGAAAGGGGGAGAGAGAGAGAGAGAAAGGGGGGAGAGAGAGAGAATAAAAACAAGTGTGAAAACACTGCTCACATTCTTTACAACATATATCTTGAAGTAATTAAAATTGTAAGAACTTCAGCAAACTATCGGCTAAAGTTAACTTAGAAAACTTTCAGCTAAGCTAACTAAATACCAAGTGTGATCATCACAGAGTAATATACCAGTCTATTCCAATACCGAAAGGCTGAATAAAGGCTAGAGGGGCGTAAACACCTGTCAGAACCTTAAAACAACAACAGTTTGACCCCAAATTGGACCCAGTTGACACTGTTAGATAACAGTCCTTAGCGATGTTTCTTCATTTCCCAAGTACTGTTGGCTTCCCCAATGTGAAATATAGAAGTATGGCCACTGATCACAGTAGACTACATTCATTCTGAGGAGGTATTAAGTCCAGAATGAAGGCTGCTGTCTCTCTGCTGTTGCTGCTGTTCTGTCGTTCTGGGACACGGGCTCCAGTGTCTGAGACATGAACAGTGCTGGTGTTGCTGTTCTGTCGGTCTGGGACATGAACAGTGTTGATGTTGCTGTTCTGTTGGTCTGGGACACGGGCTCCAGTGTCTGAGACATGAACAGTGCTGACGTCTCCCTGCATCTCCTATGATGCAGGCATCTTCACAGCACCAGTGAGAGGGGTCTACTTCATCAGATTCACTGCCATGGACAACAAAACCTCCAAGGGGTTTTCTGTACTTTAGTAGAAGAATGGCCAGTCTATGTGGTCCGGTCAGGGGAATGAAAAGGACAATCATCTATCCAATACAGCGATTCTAGAGTTGGAGAAAGGGGACACGGTCCACATGAGTCTCTTCTCAGGCTACTAGATCTAGAAAGGGGACACGGTCCACATGAATCTCTTCTCAGGCTACTAGATCTAGAGATGGAGAAAGGGGACACGGTCCACATGAGTCTCTTCTCAGGCTACTAGATCTAGAAAGGGGACACGGTCCACATGAGTCTCTTCTCAGGCTACTAGATCTAGAGATGGAGAAAGGGGACACGGTCCACATGAGTCTCTTCTCAGGCTACTAGATCTAGAAAGGGGACACGGTCCACATGAGTCTCTTCTCAGGCTACTAGATCTAGAAAGGGGACACGGTCCACATGAATCTCTTCTCAGGCTACTAGATCTAGAGATGGAGAAAGGGGACACGGTCCACATGAGTCTCTTCTCAGGCTACTAGATCTAGAGATGGAGAAAGGGGACACGGTCCACATGAGTCTCTTCTCAGGCTACTAGATCTAGAGATGGAGAAAGGGGACACGGTCCACATGAGTCTCTTCTCAGGCTACTAGATCTAGAAAGGGGACACGGTCCACATGAATCTCTTCTCAGGCTACTAGATATAGAGTTGGAGAAAGGGACACGGTCCACATGAGTCTCTTCTCAGGCTACTAGATCTAGAAAGGGGACACGGTCCACATGAGTCTCTTCTCAGGCTACTAGATCTAGAGATGGAGAAAGGGGACACGGTCTACATGAGTCTCTTCTCAGGCTACTAGATCTAGAGATGGAGAAAGGGGACATGGTCCACATGAGTCTCTTCTCAGGCTACTAGATCTAGAGATGGAGAAAGGGGACACGGTCCACATGAGTCTCTTCTCAGGCTACTAGATCTAGAGATGGAGAAAGGGGACACGGTCCACATGAGTCTCTTCTCAGGCTACTAGATCTAGAAAGGGGACACGGTCCACATGAGTCTCTTCTCAGGCTACTAGATCTAGAGATGGAGAAAGGGGACACGGTCCACATGAGTCTCTTCTCAGACTACTAGACCTAGAAAGGGGACACGGTCCACATGAGTCTCTTCTCAGGCTACTAGATCTAGAGATGGAGAAAGGGACACGGTCCACATGAGTCTCTTCTCAGGCTACTAGATCTAGAAAGGGGACACGGTCCACATGAGTCTCTTCTTAGGCTACTAGATCTAGAAAGGGGACACGGTCCACATGAGTCTCTTCTCAGGCTACTAGATCTAGAAAGGGGACACGGTCCACATGAATCTCTTCTCAGGCTACTAGATCTAGAGATGGAGAAAGGGGACACGGTCCACATGAGTCTCTTCTCAGTCTACTAGATCTAGAGATGGAGAAAGGGGACATGGTCCACATGAATCTCTTCTCAGGCTACTGGATCTAGAAAGGGGACACGGTCCACATGAGTCTCTTCTCAGGCTACTAGATCTAGAGTTGGAGAAAGGGGACACGGTCCACATGAGTCTCCTCTGAGGCTACTAGATCTAGAGTTGGAGAAAGGGGACACGGTACACATGAGTCTCTTCTCAGGCTACTAGATCTAGAAAGGGGACACGGTCCACATGAGTCTCTTCTCAGTCTACTAGATCTAGAGATGGAGAAAGGGGACACGGTCCACATGTGTCTCTTCTCAGGCTACTAGATCTAGAAAGGGGACACGGTCCACATGAGTGTCTTCTCAGGCTACTAGATCAAGAGATGGAGAAAGGGGACACGGTCCACATGAATCTCTTCTCAGGCTACTAGATCTAGAGTTGGAGAAAGGGGACACGGTCCACATGAGTCTCTTCTCAGGCTACTAGATCTAGAGATGGAGAAAGGGGACACGGTCCACATGAGTCTCTTCTCAGGCTACTGGATCTAGAAAGGGGACATGGTCCACATGAGTCTCTTCTCAGGCTACTAGATCTAGAAAGGGGACACGGTCCACATGAGTCTCTTCTCAGGCTACTAGATCTAGAGATGGAGAAAGGGGACACGGTCCACATGAATCTCTTCTCAGGCTACTAGAGCTAGAGAAAGGGGACCCGGTCCACATGAGTCTCTTCTCAGGCTACTAGATCTAGAAAGGGGACACGGTCCACATGAATCTCTTCTCAGGCTACTAGATCTAGAAAGGGGACATGGTCCACATGAGTCTCCTCTCAGGCTACTAGATCTAGAGTTGGAGAAAGGGGACATGGTCCACATGTGTCTCTTCTCAGGCTACTAGATCTAGAAAGGGGACACGGTCCACATGAGTGTCTTCTCAGGCTACTAGATCAAGAGATGGAGAAAGGGGACACGGTCCACATGAATCTCTTCTCAGGCTACTAGATCTAGAGTTGGAGAAAGGGGACACGGTCCACATGAGTCTCTTCTCAGGCTACTAGATCTAGAGATGGAGAAAGGGGACACGGTCCACATGAGTCTCTTCTCAGGCTACTGGATCTAGAAAGGGGACATGGTCCACATGAGTCTCTTCTCAGGCTACTAGATCTAGAAAGGGGACACGGTCCACATGAGTCTCTTCTCAGGCTACTAGATCTAGAGATGGAGAAAGGGGACACGGTCCACATGAATCTCTTCTCAGGCTACTAGAGCTAGAGAAAGGGGACCCGGTCCACATGAGTCTCTTCTCAGGCTACTAGATCTAGAAAGGGGACACGGTCCACATGAATCTCTTCTCAGGCTACTAGATCTAGAAAGGGGACATGGTCCACATGAGTCTCTTCTCAGGCTACTAGATCTAGAAAGGGGACACGGTCCACATGAGTCTCTTCTCAGGCTACTAGATCTAGAGATGGAGAAAGGGGACACGGTCTACATGAGTCTCTTCTCAGGCTACTAGATCTAGAGATGGAGAAAGGGGACATGGTCCACATGAGTCTCTTCTCAGGCTACTAGATCTAGAGATGGAGAAAGGGGACACGGTCCACATGAGTCTCTTCTCAGGCTACTAGATCTAGAGATGGAGAAAGGGGACACGGTCCACATGAGTCTCTTCTCAGGCTACTAGATCTAGAAAGGGGACACGGTCCACATGAGTCTCTTCTCAGGCTACTAGATCTAGAGATGGAGAAAGGGGACACGGTCCACATGAGTCTCTTCTCAGACTACTAGACCTAGAAAGGGGACACGGTCCACATGAGTCTCTTCTCAGGCTACTAGATCTAGAGATGGAGAAAGGGACACGGTCCACATGAGTCTCTTCTCAGGCTACTAGATCTAGAAAGGGGACACGGTCCACATGAGTCTCTTCTTAGGCTACTAGATCTAGAAAGGGGACACGGTCCACATGAGTCTCTTCTCAGGCTACTAGATCTAGAAAGGGGACATGGTCCACATGAATCTCTTCTCAGGCTACTATATCTAGAGATGGAAAAAGGGGACACGGTCCACATGAGTCTCTTCTCAGGCTACTAGATCTAGAAAGGGGACACGGTCCACATGAATCTCTTCTCAGGCTACTAGATCTAGAGATGGAGAAAGGGGACACGGTCCACATGAGTCTCTTCTCAGTCTACTAGATCTAGAGATGGAGAAAGGGGACACGGTCCACATGAATCTCTTCTCAGGCTACTAGAGCTAGAGAAAGGGGACCCGGTCCACATGAGTCTCTTCTCAGGCTACTAGATCTAGAAAGGGGACACGGTCCACATGAATCTCTTCTCAGGCTACTAGAGCTAGAGAAAGGGGACCCGGTCCACATGAGTCTCTTCTCAGGCTACTAGATCTAGAAAGGGGACACGGTCCACATGAATCTCTTCTCAGGCTACTAGATCTAGAAAGGGGACATGGTCCACATGAGTCTCTTCTCAGGCTACTAGATCTAGAAAGGGGACACGGTCCACATGAGTCTCTTCTCAGGCTACTAGATCTAGAGATGGAGAAAGGGGACACGGTCTACATGAGTCTCTTCTCAGGCTACTAGATCTAGAGATGGAGAAAGGGGACATGGTCCACATGAGTCTCTTCTCAGGCTACTAGATCTAGAGATGGAGAAAGGGGACACGGTCCACATGAGTCTCTTCTCAGGCTACTAGATCTAGAGATGGAGAAAGGGGACACGGTCCACATGAGTCTCTTCTCAGGCTACTAGATCTAGAAAGGGGACACGGTCCACATGAGTCTCTTCTCAGGCTACTAGATCTAGAGATGGAGAAAGGGGACACGGTCCACATGAGTCTCTTCTCAGACTACTAGACCTAGAAAGGGGACACGGTCCACATGAGTCTCTTCTCAGGCTACTAGATCTAGAGATGGAGAAAGGGACACGGTCCACATGAGTCTCTTCTCAGGCTACTAGATCTAGAAAGGGGACACGGTCCACATGAGTCTCTTCTTAGGCTACTAGATCTAGAAAGGGGACACGGTCCACATGAGTCTCTTCTCAGGCTACTAGATCTAGAAAGGGGACATGGTCCACATGAATCTCTTCTCAGGCTACTATATCTAGAGATGGAGAAAGGGGACACGGTCCACATGAGTCTCTTCTCAGGCTACTAGATCTAGAAAGGGGACACGGTCCACATGAATCTCTTCTCAGGCTACTAGATCTAGAGATGGAGAAAGGGGACACGGTCCACATGAGTCTCTTCTCAGTCTACTAGATCTAGAGATGGAGAAAGGGGACATGGTCCACATGAATCTCTTCTCAGGCTACTGGATCTAGAAAGGGGACACGGTCCACATGAGTCTCTTCTCAGGCTACTAGATCTAGAGTTGGAGAAAGGGGACACGGTCCACATGAGTCTCCTCTGAGGCTACTAGATCTAGAGATGGAGAAAGGGGACACGGTCCACATGAGTCTCTTCTCAGGCTACTAGATCTAGAGATGGAGAAAGGGGACACGGTCCACATGAGTCTCTTCTCAGGCTACTAGATCTAGAAAGGGGACACGGTCCACATGAGTCTCTTCTCAGGCTACTAGATCTAGAGATGGAGAAAGGGGACACGGTCCACATGAGTCTCTTCTCAGACTACTAGATCTAGAGATGGAGAAAGGGAACACGGTCTACATGAGTCTCTTCTCAGGCTACTAGATCTAGAGATGGAGAAAGGGGACATGGTCCACATGAGTCTCTTCTCAGGCTACTAGAGCTAGAGATGGAGAAAGGGGACACGGTCCACATGAGTCTCTTCTCAGGCTACTAGATCTAGAGATGGAGAAAGGGGACACGGTCCACATGAGTCTCTTCTCAGGCTACTAGATCTAGAAAGGGGACACGGTCCACATGAGTCTCTTCTCAGGCTACTAGATCTAGAGATGGAGAAAGGGGACACGGTCCACATGAGTCTCTTCTCAGACTACTAGACCTAGAAAGGGGACACGGTCCACATGAGTCTCTTCTCAGGCTACTAGATCTAGAGATGGAGAAAGGGACACGGTCCACATGAGTCTCTTCTCAGGCTACTAGATCTAGAAAGGGGACACGGTCCACATGAGTCTCTTCTTAGGCTACTAGATCTAGAAAGGGGACACGGTCCACATGAGTCTCTTCTCAGGCTACTAGATCTAGAAAGGGGACATGGTCCACATGAATCTCTTCTCAGGCTACTATATCTAGAGATGGAGAAAGGGGACACGGTCCACATGAGTCTCTTCTCAGGCTACTAGATCTAGAAAGGGGACACGGTCCACATGAATCTCTTCTCAGGCTACTAGATCTAGAGATGGAGAAAGGGGACACGGTCCACATGAGTCTCTTCTCAGTCTACTAGATCTAGAGATGGAGAAAGGGGACATGGTCCACATGAATCTCTTCTCAGGCTACTGGATCTAGAAAGGGGACACGGTCCACATGAGTCTCTTCTCAGGCTACTAGATCTAGAGTTGGAGAAAGGGGACACGGTCCACATGAGTCTCCTCTGAGGCTACTAGATCTAGAGTTGGAGAAAGGGGACACGGTACACATGAGTCTCTTCTCAGGCTACTAGATCTAGAAAGGGGACACGGTCCACATGAGTCTCTTCTCAGTCTACTAGATCTAGAGACGGAGAAAGGGGACACGGTCCACATGTGTCTCTTCTCAGGCTACTAGATCTAGAAAGGGGACACGGTCCACATGAGTGTCTTCTCAGGCTACTAGATCAAGAGATGGAGAAAGGGGACACGGTCCACATGAATCTCTTCTCAGGCTACTAGATCTAGAGTTGGAGAAAGGGGACACGGTCCACATGAGTCTCTTCTCAGGCTACTAGATCTAGAGATGGAGAAAGGGGACACGGTCCACATGAGTCTCTTCTCAGGCTACTGGATCTAGAAAGGGGACATGGTCCACATGAGTCTCTTCTCAGGCTACTAGATCTAGAAAGGGGACACGGTCCACATGAGTCTCTTCTCAGGCTACTAGATCTAGAGATGGAGAAAGGGGACACGGTCCACATGAATCTCTTCTCAGGCTACTAGAGCTAGAGAAAGGGGACCCGGTCCACATGAGTCTCTTCTCAGGCTACTAGATCTAGAAAGGGGACACGGTCCACATGAATCTCTTCTCAGGCTACTAGATCTAGAAAGGGGACATGGTCCACATGAGTCTCCTCTCAGGCTACTAGATCTAGAGTTGGAGAAAGGGGACACGGTCCACATGAGTCTCTTCTCAGGCTACTAGATCTAGAAATGGGACACGGTCCACATGAATCTCTTCTCAGGCTACTAGATCTAGAGATGGAGAAAGGGGACACGGTCCACATGAGTCTCTTCTCAGTCTACTAGATCTAGAGATGGAGAAAGGGGACATGGTCCACATGAATCTCTTCTCAGGCTACTGGATCTAGAAAGGGGACATGGTCCACATGAGTCTCTTCTCAGGCTACTAGATCTGGAGATGGAGAAAGGGGACACGGTCCACATGAGTCTCTTCTCAGGCTACTAGATCTAGAGTTGGAGAAAGGGGACACGGTCCACATGAGTCTCCTCTCAGGCTACTAGATCTAGAGTTGGAGAAAGGGGACACGGTACACATGAGTCTCTTCTCAGGCTACTAGATCTAGAAAGGGGACACGGTCCACATGAGTGTCTTCTCAGGCTACTAGATCTAGAAAGGGGACACGGTCCACATGAGTGTCTTCTCAGGCTACTAGATCAAGAGATGGAGAAAGGGGACACGGTCCACATGAATCTCTTCTCAGGCAATTTAGATCTAGAGTTGGAGAAAGGGGACACGGTCCACATGAGTCTCTTCTCAGGCTACTAGATCTAGAAAGGGGACACTGTCCACATGAGTCTCTTCTCAGGCTACTGGATCTAGAAAGGGGACATGGTCCACATGAGTCTCTTCTCAGGCTACTAGATCTAGAAAGGGGACACGGTCCACATGAGTCTCTTCTCAGGCTACTAGATCTAGAGATGGAGAAAGGGGACACGGTCCACATGAGTCTCTTCTCAGGCTACTAGATCTAGAAAGGGGACACGGTCCACATGAATCTCTTCTCAGGCTACTAGATCTAGAAAGGGGACATGGTCCACATGAGTCTCCTCTCAGGCTACTAGATCTAGAGTTGGAGAAAGGGGACACGGTCCACATGAGTCTCTTCTCAGTCTACTAGATCTAGAAATGGGACACGGTCCACATGAATCTCTTCTCAGGCTACGAGATCTGGAGATGGAGAAAGGGGACACGTTCCACATGAGTCTCTTCTCAGGCTACTAGATCTAGAAAGGGGACACGGTCCACATGAATCTCTTCTCAGGCTACTAGATCTAGAAAGGGGACACGGTCCACATGAATCTCTTCTCAGGCTACTAGATCTAGAGATGGAGAAAGGGGACACGGTCCACATGAGTCTCTTCTCAGGCTACTAGATCTAGAAAGGGGACACGGTCCACATGAGTCTCTTCTCAGGCTACTAGATCTAGAAAGGGGACACGGTCCACATGAGTCTCTTCTCAGGCTACTGGATCTAGAAAGGGGACATGGTCCACATGAGTCTCTTCTCAGGCTACTAGATCTAGAAAGGGGACATGGTCCACATGAATCTCTTCTCAGGCTACTAGATCTAGAAAGGGGACATGGTCCACATGAGTCTCCTCTCAGGCTACTAGATCTAGAGTTGGAGAAAGGGGACACGGTCCACATGAGTCTCTTCTCAGGCTACTAGATCTAGAAATGGGACACGGTCCACATGAATCTCTTCTCAGGCTACTAGATCTAGAAAGGGGACACGGTCCACATGAGTGTCTTCTCAGGCTACTAGATCTAGAAAGGGGACACGGTCCACATGAATCTCTTCTCAGGCTACTAGATCTAGAAAGGGGACATGGTCCACATGAGTCTCCTCTCAGGCTACTAGATCTAGAGTTGGAGAAAGGGGACACGGTCCACATGAGTCTCTTCTCAGGCTACTAGATCTAGAAATGGGACACGGTCCACATGAGTCTCTTCTCAGGCTACTAGATCTAGAAATGGGACACGGTCCACATGAATCTCTTCTCAGGCTACTAGATCTAGAAAGGGGACACGGTCCACATGAGTGTCTTCTCAGGCTACTAGATCTAGAAAGGGGACACGGTCCACATGAATCTCTTCTCAGGCTACTAGATCTAGAAAGGGGACATGGTCCACATGAGTCTCCTCTCAGGCTACTAGATCTAGTTGGAGAAAGGGGACACGGTCCACATGAGTCTCTTCTCAGGCTACTAGATCTAGAAATGGGACACGGTCCACATGAGTCTCTTCTCAGGCTACTAGATCTAGAAATGGGACACGGTCCACATGAGTCTCTTCTCAGGCTACTAGATCTAGAAATGGGACACGGTCCACATGAATCTCTTCTCAGGCTACGAGATCTGGAGATGGAGAAAGGGTACACGGTCCACATGAGTCTCTTCTCAGGCTACTAGATCTAGAAAGGGGACACGGTCCACATGAGTCTCTTCTCAGGCTACTGGATCTAGAAAGGGGACATGGTCCACATGAGTCTCTTCTCAGGCTACTAGATCTAGAAAGGGGACATGGTCCACATGAATCTCTTCTCAGGCTACTAGATCTAGAAAGGGGACACGGTCCACATGAGTCTCTTCTCAGGCTACTAGATCTAGAAAGGGGACACGGTCCACATGAGTCTCTTCTCAGGCTACTAGATCTAGAAAGGGGACACGGTCCACATGAGTCTCTTCTCAGGCTACTGGATCTAGAAAGGGGACATGGTCCACATGAGTCTCTTCTCAGGCTACTAGATCTAGAAAGGGGACATGGTCCACATGAATCTCTTCTCAGGCTACTAGATCTAGAAAGGGGACATGGTCCACATGAGTCTCCTCTCAGGCTACTAGATCTAGAGTTGGAGAAAGGGGACACGGTCCACATGAGTCTCTTCTCAGGCTACTAGATCTAGAAAGGGGACACGGTCCACATGAGTCTCTTCTCAGGCTACTAGATCTAGAGATCTAGAAAGGGGACACGGTCCACATGAGTCTCTTCTCAGGCTACTAGATCTAGAAAGGGGACACGGTCCACATGAATCTCTTCTCAGGCTACTAGATCTAGAAAGGGGACACGGTCCACATGAATCTCTTCTCAGGCTACTAGATCTAGAGATGGAGAAAGGGGACACGGTCCACATGAATCTCTTCTCAGGCTACTAGATCTAGAAAGGGGACACGGTCCACATGAATCTCTTCTCAGGCTACTAGATCTAGAAAGGGGACACGGTCCACATGAGTCTCTTCTCAGGCTACTAGATCTAGAAAGGGGACACGGTCCACATGAGTCTCTTCTCAGGCTACTAGATCTAGAAAGGGGACACGGTCCACATGAGTCTCTTCTCAGGCTACTAGATCTAGAGATGGAGAAAGGGGACACGGTCCACATGAGTCTCTTCTCAGGCTACTAGATCTAGAGATGGAGAAAGGGGACACGGTCCACATGAGTCTCTTCTCAGGCTACTAGATCTAGAAAGGGGACACGGTCCACATGAGTCTCTTCTCAGGCTACTAGATCTAGAAAGGGGACACGGTCCACATGAGTCTCTTCTCAGGCTACTAGATCTAGAGATGGAGAAAGGGGACACGGTCCACATGAGTCTCTTCTCAGGCTACTAGATCTAGAGATGGAGAAAGGGGACACGGTCCACATGAGTCTCTTCTCAGGCTACTAGATCTAGAAAGGGGACACGGTCCACATGAGTCTCTTCTCAGGCTACTAGATCTAGAGATCTAGAAAGGGGACACGGTCCACATGAGTCTCTTCTCAGGCTACTAGATCTAGAAAGGGGACACGGTCCACATGAGTCTCTTCTCAGGCTACTAGATCTAGAAAGGGGACACGGTCCACATGAGTCTCTTCTCAGGCTACTAGATCTAGAGATGGAGAAAGGGGACACGGTCCACATGAGTCTCTTCTCAGGCTACTAGATCTAGAAAGGGGACACGGTCCACATGAATCTCTTCTCAGGCTACTAGATCTAGAAAGGGGACACGGTCCACATGAATCTCTTCTCAGGCTACTAGATCTAGAGATGGAGAAAGGGGACCCGGTCCACATGAGTCTCTTCTCAGGCTACTAGATCTAGAGATGAAGAAAGGGGACACGGTCCACATGAGTCTCTTCTCAGGCTACTAGATCTAGAAAGGGGACACGGTCCACATGAATCTCTTCTCAGGCTACTAGATCTAGAGATGGAGAAAGGGGACACGGTCCACATGAGTCTCTTCTCAGGCTACTAGATCTAGAAAGGGGACATGGTCCACAAGAATCTCTTCTCAGGCTACTAGATCTAGAAAGGGGACACGGTCCACATGAGTCTCTTCTCAGGCTACTAGATCTAGAAAGGGGACACGGTCCACATGAATCTCTTCTCAGGCTACTAGATCTAGAAAGGGGACACGGTCCACATGAGTCTCTTCTCAGGCTACTGGATCTACGACGATCACAACCACAGCACCTTCAGTGGTTTTCTGCTGTTGCCTATGTGAGGGGAACTTTCCACAGTCTGTCACAAATTCAAATGGAAACACTTCAATAATGATGTGAAGCTAAATTACTTGTATTGTTTGATTTCACATACAACATTATGATGAAACTGTACATTCATGTAACGTACATATCTCTTCCTTTCAGATGGTAAGTTATGGGTGATGGTTAAGAGTGGGACTGTTATGGAACTTCCTTTCGGGTGGTAAGTTATGGGTGATGGTTAAGAGTGGGACTGTTATGGTAAGTTATGGGTGATGGTTAAGAGTGGGACTGTTATGGTAAGTTATGGGTGATGGTTAAGAGTGGGACTGTTATGGTAAGTTATGGGTGATGGTTAAGAGTGGGACTGTTATGGTAAGTTATGGGTGATGGTTAAGAGTGGGACTGTTATGGAACTCCCTTTCAGATGGTAAGTTATGGGTGATGGTTAAGAGTGGGACTGTTATGGAACTCCCTTTCAGATGGTAAGTTATGGGTGATGGTTAAGAGTGGGACTGTTATGGAACTTCCTTTCAGATGGTAAGTTATGGGTGATGGTTAAGAGTGGGACTGTTATGGTAAGTTATGGGTGATGGTTAAGAGTGGGACTGTTATGGAACTTCCTTTCAGATGGTAAGTTATGGGTGATGGTTAAGAGTGGGACTGTTATGGAACTTCCTTTCAGATGGTAAGTTATGGGTGATGGTTAAGAGTGGGACTGTTATGGAACTTCCTTTCAGATGGTAAGTTATGGGTGATGGTTAAGAGTGGGACTGTTATGGAACTTCCTTTCAGGTGGTAAGTTATGGGTGATGGTTAAGAGCGGGACTGTTATGGAACTTCCTTTCAGATGGTAAGTTATGGGTGATGGTTAAGAGTGGGACTGTTATGGAACTTCCTTTCAGATGGTAAGTTATGGGTGATGGTTAAGAGTGGGACTGTTATAGAACTTCCTTTCAGGTGGTAAGTTATGGGTGATGGTTAAGAGTGGGACTGTTATGGTAAGTTACGGGTGATGGTTAAGAGTGGGACTGTTATGGAACTTCCTTTCAGATGGTAAGTTATGGGTGATGGTTAAGAGTGGGACTGTTATGGTAAGTTATGGGTGATGGTTAAGAGTGGGACTGTTATGGTAAGTTATGGGTGATGGTTAAGAGTGGGACTGTTATAGAACTTCCTTTCAGATGGTAAGTTATGGGTGATGGTTAAGAATGGGACTGTTATGGAACTTCCTTTCAGGTGGTAAGTTATGGGTGATGGTTAAGAGTGGGACTGTTATAGAACTTCCTTTCAGATGGTAAGTTATGGGTGATGGTTAAGAGTGGGACTGTTATGGAACTCCTGGGACTGTTAGGGACCCCAGGATTCATTTCTAGCAGAACTACTGACACAATCTTCAAACTAAAACTGATAGATAACTAGTAAATAGTCCCTCAAAATGTCAACCTAGAAAAAAGGAGAGCAGATGGGTAAAGAAAAGGATCCTAATAACATTCTACAGCAACATTCTACAGCAACATTCTACAGCAACATTCTACAGCAACATTCTACAGCAACATTCTACAGCAACATTCTAAAGCAACATTCTACAGCAACATAGGGTCAACATGATGTCTGATTCAGAGTAATGACGTGTGATGAATAACAATAAAAACACTATATGTGAGTTGATCAATTTGAACTGCACATTCATGTAAAGATGAAATGTGATCGGTTGATATACACATGTATTTATACGCGTTTATTTCATAGAAAAGATGCCCAGTCAGGCGATTCACACTCACTCTCTCCGGTCAGGTCGACAGAGAGGATGGCACGGGGGTACTGGTAATGTTTGGTGGTGGAGCAGGAGGAAGAGGAGGAGCGGTGAAGAGCAGGCGCCGTAGATCGCTCCAGGAAGGACAGGGACATGTCCTCGTAGTCAGAATAACCTGCAGGTGAGAAAACACAGAATGTGTTTTTATGATGTATTGACGATGTGCTACTTCTAGCGTCTGTTTATCGTTCACTTCTGTATTTATTGGTGTTGTGTGTATTGGCTGGGGAAATTAAACTCCCCCCTTGGAGGATTGATTAAGTACCATCTTATGTCTCGTCTTAAATATATACGTTTACAATAAGCTATACAAATGGACTGGTCATTCGCTGACAACATACTACACACAACAGCAGGAGCCCTTGGAGAAACATTAAGATACAGCACCTGAACTAAACGTACAGTGCTGCTTAGATTTCCTCTTCTTTTTCTTCTTCTTCTTCTGTTTCATTTTGAAGTGTTCCTTCTCTTTCCTGTCCCTCCGCTCTTTATCTTTCTTTTTTCCTAAAAAAAAAAAAAAAAAAAGCTGAACATCTATTTTATCACCAACTGATTTGTTCGGAACAACGGAGGAATTTTATTTATTACAACTGCTAAGAAGAGAACGAGAACACAATCTCACCGATCACCTGGGATTTCTCCTCCAGTTTCACCTTCTTCTCATTCTTTATTAACCCTGTAGAAGGAGTCATGTAATTCAATCACAGTTCTCTGCAGATAACTGTGGTGATTTAAATGTGCGACCCAAACGGCACCCTATTCCCTATATAGTGCACTACTTTAGATTGTTTCTTTTCCTCTGTGGTATTTCATGTGTTTTTCTTCTCATCTATATCACTACCTCATGGTGTGTTGTTGGGAAAGAGCTAGCCAGTGAAGCATGTCACTGGGCTGTTTTACACCTGCTAAATCCTGCCCTGTCACTAACCTGGCTCCAGACCTCACAGCCCCTCAGGAAGGCCCACTGCCCTGCCACTAACCTGGCTCCAGACCTCACAGCCCCTCAGGAAGGCCCACTGCCCTGCCACTAACCTGGCTCCAGACCTCACAGCCCCTCAGGAAGGCCCACTGCCCTGCCACTAACCTGGCTCCAGACCTCACAGCCCCTCAGGAAGGCCCACTGCCATGCCACTAACCTGGCTCCAGACCTCACAGCCCCTCAGGAAGGCCCACTGCCCTGCCACTAACCTGGCTCCAGACCTCACAGCCCCTCAGGAAGGCCCACTGCCCTGCCACTAACCTGGCTCCAGACCTCACAGCCCCTCAGGAAGGCCCACTGCCCTGCCACTAACCTGGCTCCAGACCTCACGGCCCCTCAGGAAGGCCCACTGCCATGCCACTAACCTGGCTCCAGACCTCACAGCCCCTCAGGAAGGCCCACTGCCCTGCCACTAACCTGGCTCCAGACCTCACAGCCCCTCAGGAAGGCCCACTGCCCTGCCACTAACCTGGCTCCAGACCTCACAGCCCCTCAGGAAGGCCCACTGCCCTGCCACTAACCTGGCTCCAGGTGCTTGTCCTTATCGATCACCTTCTTCAGAATCTTGTCGTGGAGGGACTCGAAGCTCTTCTCCTGAGGCGGCGGAGGGAGAGACAGCTCTGTGCTGTCAGAGCTCATGGAGGCAGAGGAGCGCTTCTTCCTGTTCAACCTGGGAGGTTTCAGACAGCTCCCCAGTCCAGTACAGTCCAGTTGGAACATATGGCCCGGAGGGTACAGTGCTGGAGGACAGAGGAGACAGTATAAAACATATGGCCCTGAGGGGACAGAGGAGACAGTATAAAACATATGGCCCGGAGGGTACAGAGGAGACAGTATAAAACATATGGCCCTGAGGGGACAGTATAACACATATGGCCCTGAGGGGACAGAGGAGACAGTATAAAACATATGGCCCTGAGGGGATAGAGGAGACAGTATAAAACATATGGCCCTGAGGGGACAGAGGAGACAGTATAAAACATATGGCCCTGAGGGGACAGTATAACACATATGGCCCTGAGGGGACAGGGGAGACAGTATAACACATATGGCCCTGAGGGGACAGGGGAGACAGTATAAAACATATGGCCCTGAGGGGACAGTATAACACATATGGCCCTGTGGGGACAGAGGAGACAGTATAAAACATATGGCCCTGAGGGGACAGAGGAGACAGTATAAAACATATGGCCCTGAGGGGACAGGGGAGACAGTATAACACATATGGCCCTGAGGGGACAGGGGAGACAGTATAACACATATGGCCCTGAGGGGACAGGGGAGACAGTATAAAACATATGGCCCGGAGGGTACAGAGGAGACAGTATAAAACATATGGCCCTGAGGGGACAGTATAACACATATGGCCCTGAGGGGACAGAGGAGACAGTATAAAACATATGGCCCTGAGGGGACAGAGGAGACAGTATAAAACATATGGCCCTGAGGGGACAGTATAACACATATGGCCCTGAGGGGACAGAGGAGACAGTATAAAACATATGGCCCTGAGGGGACAGTATAACACATATGGCCCTGAGGGGACAGAGGAGACAGTATAAAACATATGGCCCTGAGGGGACAGTATAACACATATGGCCCTGAGGGGACAGAGGAGACAGTATAATACATATGGCCCTGAGGGGACAGAATAAAACATATGGCCCTGAGGGGACAGAGGAGACAGTATAACACATATGGCCCTGAGGGGACAGGGGAGACAGTATAACACATATGGCCCTGAGGGGACAGGGGAGACAGTATAACACATATGGCCCAGAGGGGACAGTATAAAACATATGGCCCTGAGGGGACAGAGGAGACAGTATAAAACATATGGCCCTGAGGGGACAGCACTGAGGGACAGAGAGGGGGTGAGAGAGAGTATAAGGTTGGGCTCTGAATAAAAGTAGTGCACTATATAGGGAATAGGATGCCATTAGGGATAGAACCTAAAACAATTTTGTGAATTTGTGTATTCAAGTTATATACAACTAACTGCGTTTTCAAATGAATGAAATCTAAATCCATACACGATGAGGTGGAGACAGTCCTGCGTCTCTTTGTGTTGTCAGGGACCTCCAGCAGGGTGGTGGTGGTGGGCATGGAGGCTGATGTGGCCCGGGTACGACCAGCCCGGTCTGGGGAGCCTGGCAGCTCAGAGTCCTGGAGGTCCTTGTCAGCGTTGTGGTAATACTTGAGGTGGTAGTCCAGCAGCTTGGCTTTGCGGAAGGCCTTGGAGCATCCAGGGATCTTACACTTGTAGAGGTCCAGGTCGTTGGGAGACGTTGGGTCATCACACCACTTGGTGTTCATGACTGAGAGAGAGAGAGGACACAGAAGAGAGAGAGGGAGTGAGAGAGGTGACACACAGAGGAGAGAGAGAGGTGACACAGGAGAGAGAGAGAGAGGGAGAGAGGTGACAGAGAGGAGGGAGAGCGGTGACAGAGAGGAGACAGAGAGGAGAGAGAGAGACAGGAGACAGAGATAGAGAGGGGACAGAGAGAGAGGAGACAGAGAGAGAGAGAGAGAGGAGACAGATGAGACAGAGATGACAGAGATGAGACAGAGAGGAGAGAAAGAGAGAGGTGAGACAGAGAGGAGAGAAAGAGAGAGGTGACACACAGAGGAGAAAGAGAGGTGAAACACAGGAGAGAGAGAGTGAGGGGGAGGGAATGTTTTTCTGGATTATCAAGTCTCTCAGTCCAGAACATGACACCCTTTTTGTTCAAGCAGGGCTGAAGAGTGTTTGAGTAGGCTTCCATTCTATTGGACAGAGAGGACTTGGTAAAGATCGGCTTCTTACCGGAACATGAATAATAATTGCAGTAAAGCCTTGAAGGAAATGAAAAGTAAATGGTTGAAAGTAATACAATCAAAGTAAAATCATGTGTAATAAACTTGAGGAGAAAACCTACTTGGCTCCCTGGTGTGTTTGTTTAGTTTAGAGGTCCTGGTAATACTTCTCCTCCCAGCAGCTACAAATCAAACAGAAACACAGATGGATGAGGACATTATCTAACGTACATTATCCTGTACAATGTCTGACCCTAACGGCACCCTACTCCCCTAGAAAGTACACTACTTTAGCGCACTTTGTAGGGAATAGGGGGCCATTTGAGATGCTGCAGTTGAGAATAAATAACTCCCCCAGTCAAGAATTACCTGCAGCTAAGGGTGGGAATTTGTCTGCCACTGCCGTATGATTGGCTGATGGCCCGTCAGTCAGCTGGTCTCTGTGTGTGATTGGTGGATGAGATGGTGTGAGGATGGAGGCAGCAGATGAAGGTGTAGGTGGTATGCCAACACAGTAGTTGTGGAGGGTCGATGACTCTGCCTTCTCCACAGAGTTTGTCATTTGATCTAAAGTTGGACAATTACACACAGAATAGATTCAGGGTTGAATAAATAGACATGTTTTCCTGGTTGTTCATGTTTTTTTTCTTCTTGGTCAGGGTTGTATTCATTAGTGCACACTGGAGCAAAACAGTTTGTCACGCAAAATTAAAAACAAGTGTTTGTTATTTGACAAGTACAGGTAGTTCCCTCTCTGTTTCGGCCCATTCGGTTCCTAGTTAATATGACCCCGTTCACAAAGGTCGTCAGGAAGAACTCTTGTCCCTCGAGGCTGCACTCACCCTCTGGAGAGGAGGGGTCTTTGTGAGATGTGTTGTGCTCCCTCCCATGGGGTGAGAGGTCAGGGCACTGGGTGGTGGTGGGGTGAGAGGTCACGATGGGGTCAGAGTTTATATCAGGGCTGACGGTGGCCAGGCGCTGGGAGCGTCTCCTCCTCTGGCTCTGTTCTGAGCTCCTGGGGGAGCCTGGAGGAACCGTCTCACCATGCCCTGTTGGAGAGGAAGCACAGCCACGTCACTTAACAAACAACCAAATGACCCACTAAGTATCATCATGGAAAATAGTTAAGTGCTGACAGTGATCGCAGCCCGAGCTCCCCAAGTCTTACTTCTGTTGGGTTCTGAGAATATGAAATATACTAATTCATGTCACTGAGGGAGAGAGCTTAATGTATAACGTTTACATTATGTCAGGATATGTTATTGTTAGCCAACAGGCATCCTATGGGTGGGATCCTCTGGGATGAGAAGAGACACAGTCTGGTACCAATCACCATGTCAGCCTTGAGTTGGGGAGGAGTGAGCACTTTGGGGTAGCGGTCAGGTCAGATGAAGTGAGGAAGAACAGATATCACTAAGGTTCCTTCTAGCAACAGAGATGCATTGGCTGTTTAGAGGTGTAGGAGGAGACTCAGCATAGGAGAGAGGATTAAATATCAGTGCTTGTGTGATCAACGTCTTTGACTAATGCAGCTGTATTGGTCCTCTGGGGGAAATAAACTTGGTTTAAGCTTTCAGAGTCCATCGAGTTTTTACTGGGAGAATTAGAACCTAACACTTCTGAGGTAATTAGTTTGTTTTTTCCCCCCAAATCTTCAAAAAACTGTATACATAAAGTTCATATTTGTAACACCACTTGTGTCTAAGACTATACACTACTTTGAGAGATAGTTAGTGGAAGTACTTTTCCCACTATGATCCTGTCCCTCAGCAGACCGACCTGAGGTAGCCGTGTCTGGGCAGCTGTGTCTGGGGGAGGGACTCAGCAGGGCCTCTGGGGCTGACATGGTGTCCTCCCCAGCAGACAGAGTAGTGATGGAGCACGGCGGCCTGGACGCTCTCTGCTTCTGGCTGCTGTTAACCATGACAAACGGGTTCTTCATTATTTAACTAATGATTACACAAATAGCAACAAAAATATGAATTACAAGTACAACTTACAATTACATTATTAATGACAAATTATTACCTGATTACAATACACTATAATTATACCAATAAACCACAGATTTCCTTGGGAATTGAAAGCCAAGAGCCATCTTGTCAAACGCTACCTGTTGGACTCCCCAGAGTGGTTCTTCAGACGCCTGTTCCGACACTTGGCTGGAGAGCCCGTCACAGAGGACCCCGTCTGTCTCTGGGTCTGGCCCTGTAAGGAATCATGCTCTGCTGTTCTTGGTACCTTCCGGAAGAATACAGAGAGGAATACACAGTGGGATTACTGTCATGAATTGACTTCTGGGTTAAGTCCCAAATGGGATCCTATTCCGTATTTAGTGCACTACTTTTGTTATGGGCTCTGGTCCAAAGCAGTGCACTATATAGGGAATAGGATGCCATCGGGGACACAATCTTAGAAAAACAAATACTATGGCGCAAAGCCTGTCTTTTAAGTTATTTTATGTATGTATGTATATATATTTATATCTGCACTACAGTGAGTGACTAGCTGGTACCTGTTGTTGGGACGTTATCTGAACTACAGTGAGTGAATAGCTGGTACCTGTTGTTGGGACATTATCTACACTAAAGTGAGTGACTAGCTGGTACCTGTTGTTGGGACGTTATCTACATTTACATTTACATTACATTTAAGTCATTTAGCAGACGCTCTTATCCAGAGCGACTTACAAATTGGTGAATTCACCTTCTGACATCCAGTGGAACAGCCACTTTACAATAGTGCATCTAAATCATTAAGGGGGAGGGGGGGGGGGGTGAGAAGGATTACTTATCCTATCCTAGGTATCTGAACTACAGTGAGTGAATAGCTGGTACCTGTTGTTGGGACATTATCTACACTACAGTGAGTGACTAGCTGGTACCTGTTGTTGGGACATTATGTACACTACAGTGAGTGACTAGCTGGTACCTGTTGTTGGGACATTATCTACACTACAGTGAGTGACTAGCTGGTACCTGTTGTTGGGACATTATCTACACTACAGTGAGTGAATAGCTGGTACCTGTTGTTGGGACATTATGTACACTACAGTGAGTGACTAGCTGGTACCTGTTGTTGGGACATTGTCTACACTACAGTGAGTGACTAGCTGGTACCTGTTGTTGGGACATTGTCTACACTACAGTGAGTGACTAGCTGGTACCTGTTGTTGGGACATTATCTACACTACAGTGAGTGACTAGCTGGTACCTGTTGTTGGGACATTGTCTACACTACAGTGAGTGACTAGCTGGTACCTGTTGTTGGGACATTGTCTACACTACAGTGAGTGACTAGCTGGTACCTGTTGTTGGGACATTATCTACACTACAGTGAGTGACTAGCTGGTACCTGTTGTTGGGACATTGTCTACACTACAGTGAGTGAATAGCTGGTACCTGTTGTTGGGACATTATCTACACTACAGTGAGTGACTAGCTGGTACCTGTTGTTGGGACATTGTCTACACTACAGTGAGTGACTAGCTGGTACCTGTTGTTGGGACATTATCTGAACTACAGTGAGTGAATAGCTGGTACCTGTTGTGGGGACATTATCTGAACTACAGTGAGTGAATAGCTGGTACCTGTTGTTGGGACATTATCTGAACTACAGTGAGTGACTAGCTGGTACCTGTTGTTGGGACATTATGTACACTACAGTGAGTGACTAGCTGGTACCTGTTGTTGGGACATTATCTACACTACAGTGAGTGAATATATATCCCATTTAGCAGACGCTTTTGTCCAAAGCGACTTACAAGTCGGCTGGGGCCACTACTTTTGCATATGGGTGGCCCCAGTGGGAATCGAACCCACGACGCTTGGCGTTGCAAGCGCCATGCTCTACCGACTGAGCCACACAGGACAATAGCTGGTACCTGTTGTTGGGACGTCACTGGGACTTCTGTCTGCTCCTTCTTACAGTCAGCATCATCTTCATGGGATTCTGAAGGCAGAGGGAGAAGAATATAACAGGTCCATTAACAGGTTGGAACGCCACACACAATGGCTGTCCCAAATGGCACCCTATATCCTCTATAGTGTACTACCTTTGGCCCAGTCCCTGGTCAAAAGTAGTGCCCTATAAAGGGACTATGGTGCCATTTGGGAGACACATTGTACATGTGATGGCTAACTAAGGAGGGCCCTGGGGTGAACTATGACCTGTGGTTTCACAGGCCTGGACCCTCCGGGGTGAACTATGACCTGTGGTTTTACAGGCCTGGACCCTCCGGGGTGAACTATGACCTGTGGTTTTACAGGTCTGGACCCTATGGGGTGAAATATGACCTGTGGTTTTACAGGCCTGGACCCTCTGGGGCGAACTATGACCTGTGGTTTTAGAGGCTTGGACCCTCTGAGTTGAATAACATGCTATCTTGTCCATTTCACCTTCTCTTAGATCTCATGTCTTGCTGCTCTGAGGAGGGCTTGGTTTCTTCCTCATCATCACCACGGTGTCTTAGTTATCATTGGAGAGGTTGAGAGTAAAGAATCATAACATCTAAATGACACCACTACTCCATATCACTGGTGTATGATACTAGCTACATGACAACAGTGTAACATCTAAATGATACCACTACTCCATATCACTGGTGTATGATACTAGCTACATGACAACAGTGTAACATCTAAATGATACCACTACTCCATATCACTGGTGTATGATACTAGCTACATGACAACAGTGTAACATCTAAATGACACCACTACTCCATATCACTGGTGTATGATACTAGCTACATGACAACAGTGTAACATCTAAATGACACCACTACTCCATATCACTGGTGTATGATACTAGCTACATGACAACAGTGTAACATCTAAATGATACCACTACTCCATATCACTGGTGTATGATACTAGCTACATGACAACAGTGTAACATCTAAATGATACCACTACTCCATATCACTGGTGTATGATACTAGCTACATGACAACAGTGTAACATCTAAATGATACCACTACTCCATATCACTGGTGTATGATACTAGCTACATGACAACAGTGTAACATCTAAATGATACCACTACTCCATATCACTGCTGTATGATACTAGCTACATGACAACAGTGTAACATCTAAATGATACCACTACTCCATATCACTGCTGTATGATACTAGCTACATGACAACAGTGTAACATCTAAATGATACCACTACTCCATATCACTGCTGTATGATACTAGCTACATGACAACAGTGTAACATCTAAATGACACCACTACTCCATATCACTGCTGTATGATACTAACATACAGTACTAGCTACATGACAACAGACAGAGAAATCATCATTCATTTTTAAAGGGCCTGCTAATTTTAAACCCATGTGTCCCAAATGGCACCCTATTCCCTATGTAGTGCACTACTTTTGACCAGAGCCTTATGGTCCCTGGTCAAAAGTAGTGCACTGTATAGGGAATAGGGTGCCATGCAACCACCATGTGCATGTATCTGGTGGGGTGAGGGAAGGAGGGGACTCAAGTTACCCAGTTTGTCAGAGTCGGACTGATCCTGCAACTCTTCATCCAGCTCTTCTTGACCATCCTCATCGTCAGACTTCCCTCCGTGAGGGTCGTCCCTGTCCTTGTTGCTGTTGGCGCTGGTACGAGGCGTACTGCTTCCTTTGCTCTTGGCTGCAGCCGAGGCAGCTTTCACCAGGGCAATCCAGTCCTGTTGGGAGGAGAGACGCTTGTTTTTCCTCCTTCACTTTCTTTCTATTTTGTTTTGTTGTGCTTTGTCCTTGTTGTTGTTGTTTGAAAAGCTCTTTAAATCCAATGTATCCATATGTTGTTATGAAACATAGTATTAGAGACTGGTGGTTCGATAAATGCATCTATTCTATAGGCTGCTGCTGTAAGTTAGTTAGGGTGCGTTCCAAATGGAACCCTATTACCTATTTAGGAAATAAATCAAATGGTATTTGTCACATACGCGTGTTTAGCAGATGTTATTGCGGTTCGTAGCGAAACGCTTGTGTTTCTAGCTCCAACAGTGCAGTAATATCTAACAAAATACACAATCAAAAGTAAAATGAATGGAATTAAAAAAATATATAAACATTTGGACGAGCAATGTCAGAGCGGCAAATACTAAGATACAGTAGAATAGGATAGAATACAGTATATAGATATGAGTAATGCAAAATATGTAAACATTATTAAAATGGACGAGTTCCAATTATTAAAGTGACCAGTGATTCCAAGTCTATGTATATAGGGCAGCAGCCTCTAATTAGGGTGCCATTTGGGACTCTGACGTAGTGTGTGGAGAAGTAACAGGGTTAACCGTGACTAATAGTAAGCCTCAATAGTAAAGAAATCTATATATTTAGCCTATAGGGACTTGTGTTTGAACTATTAGCTACTACTTTCCAAGTGTACTGCTCCACATTAAAAGTAAAAAAATTCTAAGTAACATAAATAAAATCTTAATTAAGTAGTAAATAAGATTAGACTCTGGTCTCCTTGAGAGTGTCTGCTGGTTGGAACAAGGGAGATGCCAGCAAGTCTATCCTGCCAAGACTGTGGGAATCAGCCTTCGCATTAAATCCAGCAATTCCCTGTTGCCCTTTACCTTCTGAAAAAGAGGGAGAAGTGAAATAGAAAATTATGGTATCCTACACTGTCTACAACAGACTTTCAGGAACTTTAACTTGCCTTCTATTAATCAGTTTATCTATAACCGCCAGACCCCTAGCGATAACCGCCAGACCTAACCGCCAGACCCCTAGCTATAACCGCCAGACCCCTAGCGATAACCGCCAGACCCCTAGCGATAACCGCCAGACCCCTAGCGATAACCGCCAGACCCCTAGCGATAACCGCCAGACCCCTAGCTATAACATAACCGCCAGACCTAACCGCCAGACCCCTAGCTACAACGCCAGACCCCTAGCTACAACGCCAGACCCCTAGCTACAACGCCAGACCCCTAGCTACAACGCCAGACCCCTAGCTACAACGCCAGACCCCTAGCTACAACGCCAGACCCTTAACTACAACGCCAGACCCCTAGCTACAACGCCAGACACTTAACTATAATGCCAGGTTCTTACTAAGCTACATGTTCCTTACTTCTATTGGAGGAATGCTATCCAGGCCGTTATTGTAAATAAGAATTTGTTCTTAACGGACTTGCCTTGTTAAATAAAGGTTAAATTTACATATATATATTTAAATATGCTCATGCTGATTCCAGAAGTGATTGTATGATCATGTGACCAGCTCACCTGTCCTTTTGCATCATGGGGCATAGACTTGATATGAATTTTTTTCACACAGCGAATAACTCCATCATAAAACTGCACCGTGTAGATACCTAGAATTTAACAAAGACACTTCAGTTGGGACGGACACAATTGCAAGTCATTGTGTTATGTGTATTGGCCATATGGCTACTGCTTCAGAAATAGTTAGTGATAAATACCCTCTTTGTTTACAGATTCAATCTTTGCAGGATAGTAGCGACAATCTGTCCATCGAGCAAGCACCTCTTCACCATCTCTCAATTCCTGTAAAACAAGTCAAGCCAAACAACCTCCATTACTCTAAATATGTATTTAACAAACACGTGCCATGAGACAAAAGTTTTAAATTATACTGGACAAAAATATAAACGCAACATGTAAAGTGTTGGTTCCATGCTTCATGAACTGAAATAAAAGATCCTTGGAATTTGAGAGTGGGGAGGGGGTGGGGGGGGCGGTGCTTAGGAGTATTTCTGTCTGCAATTAAGTCCTTTTGTGGGATAAACTAATTCTGATTGGCTGGGTCTGGCTCCCAAGTGGGTTGGCCTTTCTTCCTATGAACTGTAACTCTGTAAAATATTTGAAATTGTTGCATGTTACATTTATATTTCTGTCCAGTATAGATACTGTAGAAGCACTAAATGTTGTCTGATTCAGGATGTAAGGAATTGCTTGTAAGGTTGAAAGTGTAGCTTGAATATTAAAGGCTGGTGACATCAACAGGCTGTAAATGAATTAATAGACCAATAAGAGAGTTCCAAACTTCTCTGCCAATAAGAGCTAGTTTTAAGTTTTCCCCTCCCCATTCAGACCACTCTCAGACAGTCCTAGCAAAACCTTTACTTGAGAAATTGATCTTTGCTAAGAAGCTATTTTTGGATCATTTAAATTGAAAACAATCACAATAAGGTACTAAATGATTTAATATTGAGATCAAATGGTTGCATTGGATCTTTAAGGCAAAGGGAAAAGTTTAACACAAAAAGCTCAAAGATAAATGTTACAAACATGTGACAGGAACACAAAGAGCAAAAGCTTGAATGATGCAGAATGAGCCTCTTTAGACCACAGAATAGCACTGCAGTATGGAACTGCCTAAACTCTGGTATAGCAATGTCAGATTCAGTTATGCCTCAACAAAAATGATCTGATGGTTTTGACCAAAGCTGTGTTAAGTGAAGAATCGAAACAGTGAGTGAGACAAGGAGTTAATAATTCAGCCAAATCACTGCAAAATGAGACACAGGGAATGTATGTATACTTGTCTCGGCTGCGGTAACTCTGTTTGGTCCTCTGTGCTCTCTGTACATCCAGGAAGCTCATCAAGGCGAGATGCTGACATCTCGCTGAGTCTCTCCTGGTAGAAATATTTATAAGATATAAGGCATAAACAATTTGTTATTTATTTTAAAACGATAGTTCACTCAGAATCGATATGTTACTACTATCCATCTATCACTCATCCGATTGATTGCACACTCTCAACCATCTACAACAAAACTCCTCATGAGGCAAACTGTCTCTAGCCCAGAGAAAGCTGTTTTGAGTACTTGGCATGCCATACGAGTTTCATCAAATCCATTCATACATTGCAAGCCACAATACATGGGGGAGTCTGACACTCCCATTTCATATTTTCTCAATTCCTCACATCATCATATCTTCTCAAATAGAGAATACGGTTGAGAATGCAGGAAATAGGAAATAGGATGCGAGGAATCGTGGAGAGACGAATTGAGAAGTAGTCTGTGGCTGGACAAAAACACCTACAGTCACCTCCCCCTCTTCTTCCTTCAGTCCCTCTTTACGGAGTGTTGGCCTTCCAAGAGGCCGCAGCCGAGTGCTGTCCCAGGCGATCCACTCATCATATCGATGGCTCCAACGATCAAAGTGGACAAGCATCTTCCCCTCATCGAAATCCATGTCCTCAATGCGTGACGAGTACCTAGAAGGTTGTATAAGAAAGAAGACAAAAGAAGACAAGAACAAAATGTCTACTGTGTTACATGTATATCTGTCATTATGCACATGATTACATAAAGGAACTTGACCGTTACATACCATTTTTGTAGATAGTCTTGAGCTTCAATTCTAGCACCGACTTCAAAAGTGATCCCTGGACGATTAGGTGTCTTCCTGCTCATCTTCACAACGTCTATGTTTCAAGACTGATGATCTGTCTGTCTGTGGCAGCTGAAAACAAAACAAAGGTAATGGATAGACCATGTTAAGCATCCGTCTTTCTCTTAAATGTAAACCACACATACGAGACCCTCTGCAAAGATCAACTGTCTGTTCAATTGGCACCATATGGGAAGGGGATTAGCTAGCTAGCTATATGGCTTAAATAACGGAATGAACAATATTGTCTTGTTGAACTAGCTAGCATGATAGTTTGCTCACATAGGTCAGCAGTATTCCCGTTGATTCATAAAGCAAAAACGTTAGTCTAATAGATAGCTGACTAGCTAGCTAACATCCGATCTAGTAAACCAACTGTCTTTCAAACAAGCTGTTCAGACATGCCACTAGCCAAAATAGATCCAGACCCTACGCTTGCTTGTTTACAGCTGCTTTGGGGTCAGACAGGATTCCTGGCTCAAAAATGTATCTCAATCGTGGGATGAGACATGTCTTGTACTCAAAATTCTACCATTATAACAACTGTTATACAGAGAAGACTACTCGTTTTTCCATGAAAGTTCCCCTTTCGTCCTCATGATAGGTAGCAGAAGCCACAGCAGCAATTCCACAATGGCAGATGTGGTTACTATTAAAAGTCAGTGAGTCGTTCAACCTTCTCGGTTTATCATTTGGAATAATTCAGAGTACAATGCATTTCTCATCTCTGGATTGAGGTACGTTTCCCGAGCCATATCTTGTGCAGGCTCCGCAGTGTCTTAATCTAAACAAGAAGCCTGTCCGACCCCAGTGCAACTATAAGCAAGTGCAGGGTCGATAATCTATGCTGACTAAAATGACACCGCCACCATACTCACCCAACTGGCACATTCTAGTCATTAAAACATCATGGCACAATCATTCACAACAGTACTAGTTTGTTAATTAATCAACTCGTATGTTTAGATGACCAGCAAACGTCACCACATATTTTCATATTATTCGTTAACTAGCTTATCTTAATTTACGTACTAGGATAGTTAGCTAGCCTAATGTACTAAACTAGGTAGCTAGCAGGCTATCGTAGACTAGCTAGCTAAAGTCACACAAGCGGTTGGTTAGCTAGCATGTCGGTTATTAAAAGTGGCAAAAGTCAAGTGATAAAACAAGCGTTATATTAACATTTAATGTCTGAACAAATATGATATTAGTTTGCAACAAAACGTTTAGCTAACTGGCCGTTAGTTGTCCATTTACTATGGTACCTAATGCTACAGTAACTAGTTAACTTTGCAATAAGTTAGCTGGCTAACGTTATATTTTTAACTGGGCTAACTAACGTATTACTAGCCAACTAAACGATGGTGATATGACAAGGGCAAAGAAAGTTAAGATGAATATATTAATGAGATCCATGTATTTCACAGATTAAATGGCAAGCGAACCACTATTTGGGTTAGCTATTTGCTTGTCCGACGATAACGCTAACTTGCTAGCAGCAAGCTAATTTGCCAAGCTCTGCAGAATAATAGCTAGCCAAAAAACTGTTAGCCAGCTTCTAGCTATCTGATGGCATACATTCTCATGTATTTTGTGAGTGCATTGTCCTCTTTGGAATGAATTGCAAATTGTTTTACCTTTGCGAACACATTTGGTAAATGATCGTTATTATTATAAACTCATATCATGAGTACATATCAGTCTTCTTCCCATTCTTCTGCTCAGATATTTACCCTAAATAAAATAGAGGACGTAACGACGTAAGCACACGTCATGATCACATGACCTACATTGAAGTACAACATGTCTGCATTGTAAACAGTACTGCAAATATGTCTCTAGAATACAAGACTATCACATAATATTCTGCAATCAACGTTCGCCTGCGTAAGGTCAACACAGGTAAGAGAGAGACGTTGACAACTATCTGCCGGTGACAACGTTGAAGTAAGAGGTCAGATTGAAAGAAGGGGGAAACTTTTCTACTGTTTCATGTTTTCAATGTTAAGATTTTGATCAATTCAAGGAGGTATTTTTGTCAGACACAGGTCAGCAATCTTTACTTGTTGTAGAGTGTTCTCTTCTCTCATTTGACTAACAATCTTTGTACTTTTTTCTTGCGCAAAACCAAGATGATGATGATGATGAAGAAGATGCAGACTGCTGCACGATTCAGGTCTCAGTTGTGGAGTCTGAAGATGCCTAGCCTCTGTCACAGAAGCTTTGCTGCCATCTCCACTTACAAAGCTGTCATTTTTGACATGTATGGAGTTCTCATTCCGTCACCTGTCAAATTGGCAACAGGTATGTTATATAGGCCACACAATGTGCCACACAATGTACCACACAAGCCTTGTATAACCCAACATCAAAAATAGGCCATTACGGTAGGCCAACTTATTTCCATTCAACTCCTAATGGAAGAAAGGGCCTCAATACATAGGGGCGGCAGGGAGCCTAGTGGTTCGAGTGGAGGGGCGGCAGGGAGCCTAGTGGTTAGAGTGGAGGGGCGGCAGGGAGCCTAGTGGTTAGAGTGGAGGGGCGGCAGGGAGCCTAGTGGTTCGAGTGGAGGGGCGGCAGGGAGCCTAGTGGTTAGAGTGGAGGGGCGGCAGGGAGCCTAGTGGTTAGAGTGGAGGGGCGGCAGGGAGCCTAGTGGTTAGAGTGGAGGGGCGGCAGGGAGCCTAGTGGTTAGAGTGGAGGGGCAGCAGGGAGCCTAGTGGTTAGAGTGACCGAAAGGTTGCAAGATCGAATAGTGGAATAGTGACCGAAAGGTTGCAAGATCGAATCCCTAAGCTGACATGGTACAAATCTGTAGTTCTGCCCCTGAACAAGGCAGTTAACCCACTGTTCCCCGGTAGGCTGTCATTTAAAATAAGAATTTGTTCTTAACTGACTTGCCTAGTTAAATAAAGTTTCAATCAAAATAAACATAGAAGTCAATATAGTGCAACATAATATTCTTGGTCTCTTTTTCTCTCTAGTGTTTGAACAGCAGAACAGTGTTCCTCTGGGCACGCTGGGCAAAGCCATCAGGACAGGTGGGGAGGTGAATGCGTGGAAGAGGTTCATGCGTGGAGAGATTGGGGCTGAGGAGTTTGTGGAGGCCTTCGGCAGGCAGTGCAGTGAGATAGTGAGCTTATGTCTACTACATCATGACTAGCCATGTCTATCTGTACGTACAGCCTGTACCCTATGGGCCCTGGTTAAAAGTAGTGCACTAAACTAGGGAATAGAGTTCCATTTGGGATTCATCCCACATCTTAATTCATTATCCCCCTCTGCTGCTCCACCCTCAGGCAGGAAGTCCTGTTCCCATTGGCTCATTCTTGTCTAATCTGACCAGTGGGCCAATGACCAGGCCTCTACCCGTCATGATGGAGGCCATTTTGTGTGCTCGCTCCAGGGGCCTGAAGACTGCTGTCCTCAGCAACAACTTCCTCCAGCTGAACGGTGACCCCTTCCTGCCTCTGGACCACTCTCTCTTCGATGTGGTGATAAAGCATTTTATGTTTACATTGTTTGTGTCCCAAATGGCACCCTATTCCCTATATAGTGGACTACTTTTGTTCAGAGCCCTATGGGATCCCTATAGGCCCTGGTTAAAAGTAGTACACTACATAGGAATAGGGTGCCATTTGGTACATAGGAATAGGGTGTAATTTGGTACATAGGAATAGGGTGCCTTTTGGTACATAGGAATAGGGTGTAATTTGGTACATAGGAATAGGGTGCCATTTGGTACATAGGAATAGGGTGCCATTTGGTACATAGGAATAGGGTGCCATTTGGGACGCATACATTATTTAGTAATGATAGTAAAAGTAACACTAACAGTTAGTAGGCAATTCTTTGTCAAATTTCAGTGTTTGAGTGCAGAAATGGCATTATGAATACAATGCAGACTCTCGCTCTCGCTCTCTCTCTCTTGCTCTCTCTCTCTCGCTCTCTCTCTCTCTCTCTCTCTCTCTCTCTCTCTCTCTTTCTCTGTCCCATCCTGTCTCTCACCATCCCTCTTTCCCACCTCTCTCATTAATGCTGTACCACCTAACCAGTCCTCTCTCTCTCTCTCTCTTGCTCTCTCTCTCTCTCTCTGTCCCCATCCTGTCTCTCACCATCCCTCTTTCCCACCTCTCTCATTAATGCTGTACCACCTAACCAGTCCTCTCTCTCTCTCTCTCTCTCTCTCTTGCTCTCTCTCTCTCTCTGTCCCCATCCTGTCTCTCACCATCCCTCTTTCCCACCTCTCTCATTAATGCTGTACCACCTAACCAGTCCTCTCTCTCTCCCCCCTCCCCCCATCTCTGGTTGTAGATAGTTGAGTCGTGTAGGGAGGGCCTCAGTAAGCCAGACCCTAGGATCTACCACCTGTGCCTGAACAGACTGGGTGTCTCTGCCCATGAGGCTGTGTTTCTGGATGACCTGGCGTTAAACGTTGAGGCAGCTGCCCAGCTAGGGATGCATGCTATCAAGGTGAGTGAGCCGCGTCTCTGCATTCTTAACTCCCCCATAGCCATACCACTCTATCTTGGAGATGTTGTGGTGTACTGGGCAAGTGACTGCAACCTAGTGAATGATCTCGCTGTTTCATTGAGCAGTGTTTCAAGTTCCTCCCCAAGCTTCGTAGACGTCACCAAACACTAGGGAACATAACCCACAGACTCTGTGACCGAGCCACCGGTGAGTGATAGATATTGTTCTTCAGGTAGGGGACATTGCAGTGTCAGTGAAGGAGCTGGAAGGGGTGCTGGGGATCCCCCTGTCAGGGTTTGTTCCTGGGCCTGGTTCTGCCCCTGGGGCCACAAAGCTCCCTATGGACCAACTCACACAGTACCTGAGGAAGGCTCTCCATCTGTCTGACGAAGGTAGATCTATCCATTTCTTTAAAGAAAAAGAAAAACTTGCACACTACTCTTGCCAGTATAACTGTAGTTTAAAATATTACGTATCGGCCTCTTGGCCTTTGTCAGAGCTTCGCCAGAACATTTCAAAACTTCTGTCTAGAAATGGATAGAATTGATATGACCTCAGTGTTGTCAGTAGAAAGTCCGTAGCCTCTAAAGGCACTGGGGGAAGGGAGGACCAGGACATGTATGTTGATCTATGATGTCTGTTTAGAAAGCTCACCTATATGATGGCTACGTCCCAAACAGCACCCTATTCCTAAAAAGGGCCCTTGTCAAAAGAAGTAGGAATAAGAATCCATTCGGGACACACCCAGTGTCTCTATTTACTGTTGATGCTGTCTGTCTCTCTGAAGCAGACTCTGTTGCTGTCCAACAACTCAACCCCAGTCAGTCAAACTCCTTATATCACTTGACCACTGGAGGGCGCCATCTCCTCCTGAGGAAACAGCAGAAGAACTGCAGCGCCATGGAGACAGAGTACAGGTTGGGGTCCTCCAACACATCACCTACCAAGCTGTGGGAATTAGATGGGTGTGAGATGGAAGTGATCAGCATCTGGATTGGTCATTCGTCTCTTCTATCTAGATCACTGTGTCTGTGTCCCAAACGGCACCATGTTCCCTATATAGTGTACCCTATGGGCCCTGGTCAACAGCAGTGCACTATAGGGGATAGAATGTCATTTGTGACACCATATCATTAACCTTTTAGTTCATTTCCAGTTGTATGAAGAAACGTTGTGTTCTTTCATCACTCTCTTCTCTGTACTCCACAGGTTGTTGAAATCTCTCAGTGGATCCGGTATCCCTGTTCCAGAGATCATTGATCTGTGTGAGGACCCAAGGTGAGAACGCACACTGCCCGACAGACACACACACAGAAACATACATACACTCATGCACGTTACATAGTTCTAGATTATTATTTTTTTATCCCTGTTTGTCTGTCTCTGTTTTCTTCCTGTATGTGGTTGTGTTGTCCAGTGTCCTGGGTGCTCCCTTCCTCTTGATGGAGGTCTGTCTAGGGAGGATGTTCAGTTACCCCTCCCTGCCAGGCCTGACCCCTGGGGACAGGAGGGCCTTGTACCAAGCCATGCAACACACACTTCGCCAGATCCACTGTCTAGATCCTAGAGCAGTCGGCCTGGAGGACTACGCCGAGCCAGGTAATTCATTTATTTAGTGTCATTTTTGTGTCATTCTCTATCTCTCTCTCTCTCTCTCTCTGTCTCTCTCTCTTTCTTTCCTCTCTCTCTCTCTCTCTCTCTCTCCTCTCACTCTCTCTTTCCTCTCATTGTCTCTCTCTTTCCTCTCTCTTTCTTTCACTCTCTCCTCTCTCTCCTCTCGTTCTCGCTTTCTTTCACTCTCTCCTCTCTCTCTCTCTCTCTCTTTCCTTCTCTTTCTTTCACTCTCTCCTTCATCTTCTCTCTCTCTCTCTCTCCTTCTTTCTCCTCTGTAGTGGATTACATGGGGCTTCAGGTACAGTGGTGGACTCAGCAGTACAGGGACAGTGAGACTCCGCCCATCCCAGCCATGGAGAGACTCATACAGTGGCTTCCTCTGCACCTCCCCAAACACCAGAGATCTACGCTGATCCATGGAAGCTTCAGGTATAACACAAACACACACAGCATGTACATATTTACATAATCAGCAGTAATATTTGTATTTGAAAAGTCCTGATTAGGTGTGAATCCCACATGGCACCCTATTCCCCATATAGTGTACTAATCCCATTGATCTGGTCAAAAGTAGTGCACTATGAAGGGAAAAGGGTGCCATTTTGAACACAGCCGTGGTAAAATGAGTCCAACCCAAAACCCCCTCTGGTCCGTAGCCTGGAGAACCTTGTGTTCCACCCAGAGAAGCCCGAGGTGGTTGCGGTGATGGCCTGGGGCCGTTCCAGACTGGGTGACCCTCTAACAGACCTGACCTTCAGCTGTATGGCTCACTGCCTGCCCCAGGACAACCCTCTACTGACAGGTACCATTATACCACCGAACCGTACTACTGCACCCTACCAGGCCCACGGATATAAAACTCAAATGGCACCCTATTCCCATGCGCCTTGGTCAAAAGTAGTGCAGTATATAGGGTGCCATTTGGGATATAACCTAGAAGTAGTATGCATTTACACTGAACCAAAATATAAACACAACAATAGTGTTGGTCCCATGTTTCATGACCTTGAAATAAAAGATCCCAGAAATGTTCCATACGCACAAAAAACATATTTCTCTCAAATTTTGTGCACAACTTTGTTTACATTTCTGTTAGTGAGCATTTCACCTTTGCCAAGATAATCCATCCACCTGACAGGTGTGGCATATCAAGAAGCTGATTAAACAGCATGATCATTACACAGGTGCACCTTGTGCTGGGGGACAATAAAAGGCCACTCTAAAATGTGCATGTGGTTATATTATGTAAAAATAATGGTGCAACGCTAATAGATCTAATATTATTTTACAACAAATGTGCTTTCTCCCGCGTTGGATACGGTCGCTGTCCGCAGTCTGAAACATATTCTTCAGTGCACCATAGAATTGGCACCTTTCCCTATGTTGCTATGTGCATAGTAGCAAAATGAACCATCATATTGGGATTGAGAACAATTCCTTAAACCATATTCAGATGGGATTAGTTATACTGGGGGTGGTCAGGTAATGTAATTATGTGCAATTCCAGCCAGAATAACCTGCTGTTTTTTGGTCCTCTGATAATACCAGTTCCTTGCGAATCGACATCCCTGTGTTTTGAGAGAAATGTCTGAGTTTGACAACAAAACAATAACTGATTTGATAGATTGAACAAGGCCTATATACACTACGTGGCCAAAAGTATGTGGACACCTGCTCGTCGAACATCTCATTCCAAAATCATGGCCATTAACATGGAGTTGGGCCAACCTTTGCTGCTATAACTGCCTCTGCTGTTCTGGGAAGGCTTTCCACTAGATGTTGGAACATTGCTGCGGGGACTCCATTAGGCCACAAGAGCATTAGTGAGGTCGGGCGATTAGGCCTGGCTCGCAGTTGGCGTTCCAGTTCATCCCAAAGGTGTTCGATGGGGTTGAGGTCAGGGCTCTGTGCAGGCCAGTCAAGTTCTTTGACACCGATCTCGACAAACCATTTCTATATGGACCTTGCTTTGTGCACAGGGACATTGTCATGCTGAAACAGGAAAGAGCCTTCCCCAAACTGTTGCCACAAAGTTGGAAGCACATAATCATCTAGAATGTAATTGAATGCTGTAGAGTTAAGATTTCCCTTCACTGGAACTTGGGAGCCCAAACCATGAAAAACAACCATTATTCCTCATCCACCAAACTTTACAGTTGGCACTATGCAATGGGGCATGTATCGTTCTCTTGGCATCCGCCAAACCCAGATTTGTCAGTCAGACTGCCAGATGGCGCAACGTTATTCATCACTCCAGAGAACTTGTTTCCACTGCTCCAGAGTCCAATGGCAGCGAGCTTTATACCACTACAACCGACACTTGGCATTGCGCATGGTGATCTTAGGCTTGTGTGTGGCTGCTCGGCCATGAAAACTCATTTCATGAAGCTCCCAACGAACAGTTCTTGTGCTGACGTTACTACCGAGGTCCAAACTGCCTTTGGAAGCGAGTGTTACAACCAAGGACAGATAAATGTTACGCGCTTCAGCACTCGGTGGTCCCGTTCTGTGAGCTTGTGTGGCCTACCACATCGCGGCTGAGCCGTTGTTGATCCTATACATTTCTACTGAACAGCACTTACAGTTGACCAGGGCAGCTCTAGCAGGGCAGAAATGTACTTGAACTGACTTGTTGGAAAGGTGCATGCGACTGTTTTTAGTCTGCTGTAATAAAGGCTTTATGTATTTATTTTTTTGCGTTAGAACAGACTCTCTGGTACACTTCTTTGGTGTTGTTTACTGTTCCAAATGGTCAGAGAAACTAATGATATTACTGTAATCTAACAACACCTGTTTGGCACATAATACTCACGCAACGCTTGCTCCTATACATTCCTTTTTCTAGATCTCCAGTAGTCTCCACAACCAAGTCAAATGTCTTCCACAGATCTGACTTCCCCTTTCCCTCCTGAACAACCAGTAAACATTCACCCGTTTCGAGTTTCTTTTTCACGTCCTCCACATCCATTTTGCAGTCGACATAACTGTGTTCGGAGTTTGTTATAACCAATTTATTCATGTGATTATGATGGGCTATAGGTCAGGCCCTATTGGTCACATGCATGCGATGCTTACTGTTGGGGAATAATCAGAATTAGTTGGTAACATAGGTAAGATGTTCTATATTCATCATATGTTTGTAAGTTACTTCTCATCAGAATGTTTATTTTTGTATAATACTGTGGCGGGGTTGCAGTATCTGTTCTCTGTTAAGACTAAGTTGCTTGGGCCGCAGAGAGGGGAGAGGTCAAGCGTGTATCTCTTGGCTCCACAATGTCTGTGTACCAGTCAATGTGTCTCTGTGATCTTGTCAAGATCGGATGGATTTGATATAAGACTGTTGATATTGAGGATTTGTTTATGGTTCTGAGTTTGAGAAAATAACATAGTTTCGGAGACAAAGCTGAACGATAAATTATTTCTATGCTGTCTGGATATGTGTGTCTTTGCTATGAAGGATCTCAGTTGCAATGTGTAAGGGACTCTCAGAGAATTCATTTATAGACACTGAATTGATCTGAGAGTCACAGGGTTGTGATGGAGCTCATATAATTAAAGATGGACTTTGCGATAACTAACTCTGACTTGTGTGTGGTTTGCTCTCATGATTTGGTAAATACAGGAAATTTCCACGACATTACGTGTTTTACGTAAAGAGAGTATGGGTTGAGTGAAGAGGGAATGTTTTTCCAAAACAAATTAGGGATTTCGTTAACAGAACTTTTCAGTCAGAATCTGGACAGAAACGAAATGGCTGTAATGATGTGTCAGTTTCAGCATGGACAGCGCAATAAACACTTGCTGTGTTCTGGTGCCTGTTCACTGCAGTTGGGAGGAGAGCGAGACAACGTGCGCCAGTCACACAGGCACTCGCTGTATTTTTTTTTTTAACACATTGTGACCATCGGGCTCTTTCTTGAGTAATTTGTGTCACGTTCATTTTATATAATCAAACAGTGTGCTTAAAGCATCAGACAAGCTCAGTGCATATGTAGTTGGTTTTATTCACATAGGGTGTGTCTGTCTATATATGGCAAAATAAGTTTAAACATTTTGACCAATCGATTGGTCGAAAGAAAAGCACTACTCTCGGTTGACCAATATTTTATTTTAGTTGGGGACAGCCCTAGTATGGACAGGCATAAGCTATGGACAGCTTACACAATTGCATTTTATCGATGGCCATTTGAATGCACAGAGATACCGTGAGGAGATCCTGAGGCCCATTGTGGTGCCATTTAATCCGCTGCATCACCTCATGATTCAGCATGATAATGCACGACCCTGTGACGCAAGGATCTGTACACAATTCCTGGAAGCTGAAAATGTCCCAGTTTTTCCATGGCCTGCATACTCACCAGACATGTCACCCATTGAGCATGTTTGGGATGCACTGGATATACTTGTACGACAGCGTGTTCCAGTTCCCGCCAATATCCAGCATCTTCGCACAGCCATTGAAGAGGAGTAGGACAACATTCTACAGGCCACAATCAACAGCCTGATCAACTCTATGCACTGCATACGGCAAATGGAGGTCACACCAGATACTGACTGGTTTTCTGATTCACGCCTACCTTTTTTTTTAAAGGTATTTGTGACCAACAGATGCATATCTGTATTCCCAGTCATGTTAAATTAATAGATTAGGGCCTAATGAACTTATTTAAATTGACTGATTTCCTTATATGAACTGTAACTCAGTAAAATCTTTGAAATTGTTGCATGTTGCGTTTTATATTTTTGTTCAGTATAGTTATGATTCAATATATCAACACAGTGGTGGTTTCATGGCGTTTCCTACAGGTATATCTGACAGGGGCCTAGTCCAGCTGGGGATCCCCACTGTGGAGGAGGTGATGAGGCAGTACTGCAGCTCTATGGGTCTGGAGGAGGGAGTCCCAGACTGGAACTTCTACATGGCCTTCCACCTCTTCTGCCTGGCTGCCAGCCACCAGGGAGAGAGCAAGAGTACCATTGCAGGTACCAGAACATAGACCAGAGTTTATGATTGTGTCTCAGGCAATCTCTTCAACGAGAATTAATAAAGCTTTGTAAAGGTACATGGTTTGGAACTTATAGCTTGTCAGCTATTACTTGGTCCTCTGTAGCTGTTAGAAGAGCATCGCTCTTGCAACACCAGGATAGTGGGTTCGATTCCCGAGACCACTCATACATAAAGAAAAATAATCTATGCATGCCTGACTAATTTGCTTTGGATAAAAGCGTCTTCTAAATGGCATATATTACTAATATTATAATATTACTTAGCTAGCCTAACAGTCTGTCCAGATTATATTATTACCTAGCTGGCCTAACAGTCTGTCCAGATTATAGTATTACCTAGCTGGCCTAACAGTCTGTCCAGATTATATTATTACCTAGCTGGCCTAACAGTCTGTCCAGATTATATTATTCTCTAGCTGGCCTAACAGTCTGTCCAGATTATAGTATTACTTAGCTGGCCTAACAGTCTGTCCAGATTACATTATTACCTAGCTGGCCTAACAGTCTGTCCAGATTATATTATTACTTAGCTGACCTAACAGTCTGTCCAGATTACATTATTACCTAGCTGGCCTAACAGTCTGTCCAGATTATATTATTACCTAGCTGGCCTAACAGTCTGTCCAGATTATAGTATTACTTAGCTGGCCTAACAGTCTGTCCAGATTATAGTATTACTTAGCTGGCCTAACAGTCTGTCCAGATTATAGTATTACCTAGCTGGCCTAACAGTCTGTCCAGATTATATTATTACCTAGCTGGCCTAACAGTCTGTCCAGATTATATTATTACCTAGCTGGCCTAACAGTCTGTCCAGATTATATTATTACTTAGCTGGCCTAACAGTCTGTCCAGATTATAGTATTACTTAGCTGGCCTAACAGTCTGTCCAGATTATAGTATTACCTAGCTGGCCTAACAGTCTGTCCAGATTATAGTATTACCTAGCTGGCCTAACAGTCTGTCCAGATTATATTATTACTTAGCTGGCCTAACAGTCTGTCCAGATTATAGTATTACCTAGCTGGCCTAACAGTCTGTCCAGATTATATTATTACTTAGCTGGCCTAACAGTCTGTCCAGATTATATTATTACTTAGCTGGCCTAACAGTCTGTCCAGATTATATTATTACTTAGCTGGCCTAACAGTCTGTCCAGATTATAGTATTACCTAGCTGGCCTAACAGTCTTTCCAGATTATAGTATTACTTAGCTGGCCTAACAGTCTGTCCAGATTATACTATTACTTAGCTGACCTAACAGTCTGTCCAGATTACATTATTACCTAGCTGACCTAACAGTCTGTCCAGATTATATTATTACTTAGCTGACCTAACAGTCTGTCCAGATTACATTATTACCTAGCTGACCTAACAGTCTGTCCAGATTATATTATTACCTAGCTGGCCTAACAGTCTGTCCAGATTATAGTATTACTTAGCTGGCCTAACAGTCTGTCCAGATTATAGTATTACTTAGCTGGCCCAACAGTCTGTCCAGATTATAGTATTACTTAGCTGGCCTAACAGTCTGTCCAGATTATAGTATTACTTAGCTGGCCCAACAGTCTGTCCAGATTATAGTATTACTTAGCTGGCCCAACAGTCTGTCCAGATGTTAACCTTACATCTGTTTTATGAACAATATGTAGTTGTGGTCTTAACTATCCCTCTTTTACAGGACAAACTGGCTCTGGGAGGTTAGCTGAGCAGGTGGCTGACCTGGCCTGGGACTTTGCCACCAAAGAGGGCTTCCGTATCTTCAACGCCATGCCCAGGTCGCCTCATGCAGGCACCTCCCCTTTAAAGGGGCAAGTAGCAGAGTGACTGCTTTGTTGTTTTTCAAATCCTGGATTGCCCCCTTTAAAACCAGATTTCAGTAGCTGAAGTGATTGGCGGCATAGAGGATGTTGTATGTTCTTTGTTGGCACTTAAGTACACATTACATCACTACTTTTATACCCAGGATATTGTTTTTCAATGGGAAAAGATCAAAAATAACTGGAGTGGGACTGTACGGGGTGTCTTAGAGAGGATGACTGCCCATCCAACCCAGACTTCCAGAGCTCAGCTGTTCATCCACTATTCCCTCCAGGAGCCCTGGGCTACTGTCTCAGCCAGGAAATGGCAGCCTTCCCTGGGCAAGATGGCCCCTGGCCGTAGACGGCCTAAAACTGATAGGAAATTGCTGTGCCTCAGAATCTTTTGCACTTGTTTTCTCTTCCCTGCTTTTTTCTACTAATAACATCTGTTTCCAAGAAGGTTTTACTTGCAATAACTGTGGTTGTTTTTTTTCCCTACAAAACTTCATCTCTGGACAAGAGTGTCCACTACATGAATAAAATGTAAATGTTTGCTCAGGTCTGTTTCTTCGATTCAGTTTACATTAGTTCAAACTTTATGGAGCCTGTGGAAGCTAAGGTCAGCAATGCTTGTCAGTCCTGGGCTTTACTCAACCATACCTCTAATTAAATAACCCACACAAAGTATCTAGTCAGAGATGTCAGTATATTACATTATTGTATGACACAACCACAGTCTGTTATAACATTGTATATTCTGTCAAAATAAAGTATATCACTATTCTTTTCTACATGACTGACCAAACAGCTGTGATGTCCAATGTGGATATACATGATTTTATCAAAAGGAAATATTCCTCTAGAATTCATGACTCTGTATCATATCATCCAACATTGGGTTTGGAGTGCAAAGACAAAACTATTGTTGTGAAAATATCCCTGACATTCAATGACAATTCCATTGGCATTTACTGGTGTTTCACTAGTAACAAAGTAAGCGTTTACATTTGCCAGGAGTCATAAAACGATGTAGAGGAAATTAAATATACAAACTAATTCACCATTTAGTGAAAAAAGAAAACATTTGTGCAGTCAAGAAGACTGTTACTATATACTCAAGGTCAACCCTATCAAGGTCAACCCTATCAAGGTCAACCCTATCAAGGTCAACCCTATCAAGGTCACTTGAGGTCATTCTTATCTGGTGTAACTCCCAGTATTGAGTCCTCTGCCCGTTTATGCGTCTCCATGGTAACCTGCAGCTGCCAATATCTGAGGTAGAGCCACATCAAGCTACCATTCTTCCTCTTGTCCATTTTCTTCACGTTTAGGAGGCGATTGTTGCCTTTGGCACAGTAGCGGTCGTTCTTAAAGATATCCTTCAGGTCTCCCTCCAGATCTGTATCCGTTCCCAACGGTTCCTTCACCACCTTGAGGAGCAGGTTCTTCTCCATCTCCAGCCTATGTTCCCTGGGGAGGAGCAGGTTGCAGTAGGCCCCCTGTCTCTCCACAAGGTCCTCCTCCAGATCCTTCAGCATGGCTGAGGCCCTCTGGTGCCAGTCACTCTCTCTGGCCAGAGCGTGTTGGAGGATGGCCCCAGCGGCGCCGGATTCTAAAAGCTTCATCTTCTCTTGCTCCAGAGCCTGGCGATTTGAAAATGAAATGTTTAGTAAACACAAGATAATACAAATCTCAACTGTTGCTTCAGGGTTTAGTCTAGTTGTTAGTTACACAGCACTGTGGTTAGAGCAAAAGGCCAAAAACCGAAAGGTTGCTGGATTGAATTACTGAGCTGACAAGGTCAAAATCTGTTGCTCTGCCCCTGCGCAAAACAGTTAACCCAGTGTTCCCAAGGCAGCTAACCCACTGTTCCCCAGGCAGCTAACCCACTGTTCCCCAGGCAGCTAACCCACTGTTCCCCAGGCAGTTAACCCACTGTTCCCCAGGCAGTTAACCCACTGTTCCCCAGGCAGCTAACCCACTGTTCCCCAGGCAGTTAACCCACTGTTCCCCAGGCAGTTAACCCACTGTTCCCCGGGCAGTTAACCCAGTGTTCCCCAGGCAGTTAACCCAGTGTTCCCCAGGCAGTTAACCCACTGTTCCCCGGGCAGTTAACCCAGTGTTCCCCAGGCAGTTAACCCACTGTTCCCCAGGCAGTTAACCCACTGTTCCCCAGGCAGCTAACCCACTGTTCCCCAGGCAGTTAACCCACTGTTCCCCAGGCAGTTAACCCACTGTTCCCCGGGCAGTTAACCCAGTGTTCCCCAGGCAGTTAACCCACTGTTCCCCATGCAGTTAACCCACTGTTCCCCAGGCAGTTAACCCACTGTTCCCCAGGCAGTTAATCCACTGTTCCCCAGGCAGTTAACCCACTGTTCCCCATGCAGTTAACCCACTGTTCCCCATGCAGTTAACCCACTGTTCCCCAGGCAGTTAACCCACTGTTCCCCAGGCAGTTAATCCACTGTTCCCCAGGCAGTTAACCCACTGTTCCCCGGGCAGTTAACCCACTGTTCCCCGGGCAGTTAACCCACTGTTCCCCAGGCAGTTAACCCACTGTTCCCCAGGCAGTTAACCCACTGTTCCCCGGGCAGTTAACCCACTGTTCCCCGGGCAGTTAACCCACTGTTCCCCAGGCAGTTAACCCACTGTTCCCCAGGCAGTTAACCCACTGTTCCCCAGGCAGTTAACCCACTGTTCCCAAGGCAGTTAACCCACTGTTCCCAAGGCAGTTAACCCACTGTTCCCCGGGCACCGAAGACGTGGATGTCGGTTTAAGGCAGCCCCCTGCACCTCTCTGATTCAGAAGGTTAAATGCAGAAGACACATTTCAGTTGAAGGCATTCAATTGTACAACTGACTAGGTCTCCCCCTTTCCCCTTTCAGTACACATGTGTTGGTATACCAGTGTCTACATGGGTTTGAATCTGACCCATCGTCCTTCTGGAACACATCTCATACCTTTCCTGTGTCTCTTTCACTGTCCCTATCTGTTCAATTTAAACATCAACAAATAACCTCAGCTTATAACAACTCCATCTTAAAATCATCATTCCCCTCACACCTTCAAGGCCCTTACCAGGCTCCACTAGGAGTTAAAACTAAGTTAAATATGCATTCTCAAACATTTTGATAATTTCAGCCTGTAGTTTTGAAAGTGTTGCTCATGAGCCAAAAGTGGTCCCTGTTATTTGTGTACTACTTCATTTAATTGTGTACTACATCATCCAGTTGTGTACTACATCATCCAGTTGTGTACTACATCATCCAGTTGTGTACTACTTCATCCAGTTGTGTACTACTTCATCCAGTTGTGTACTACATCATCCAGTTGTGTACTACATCATCCAGTTGTGTACTACTTCATCCAGTTGTGTACTACTTCATCCATTTCTTGCGACAAGCTACGAATTTTGCAATTTGTATGATATCATACGAATTTAGAAATATGTGTGATATGTTACAAATCCAATTTGTGCTATATGTTACAGATTCACTGTGCTTAAGATCCCGGGGTGCATCTTTAAGTCAAGTCCTCCCACCTCTCGTTCCACCTGTAGCTGTTTGCGTTCCTCCATGACCTGCTGGCTCTGTGAGATGAGGGCCTGGCGGTACCCCTGGACCCTCTGCCTCTCCTTCTCCAGCTCCAGCTCTAAGATGGCCGCTGCCCGCCGGTTCTCCGTCAGGGTGTCTCTGTACTTCATCTCAAGGTCGGAGGTCACGGCAGACATGTCCTGGTCGTACCGGGCCTTGACCTTTATGATCTCTGTCTTAGACTCTCTGGTCCAGATCCAGCCTGAGGATGGGAGGTTGTTTGGTTATTATAGGGCGTAGTCCTGACTAGGGCTTAAACCCAGGACATTGTGGCTGTTGACCAAACACTTTCTCATATAATAACCCACCAACCTCCCCTCCTCAGAGAAGGTGTTGGTGCAACAGTCCCATGTTCAAGCCCCGGTTGGAACTACCCCATCGGAACTACCCAATCACTTTCCTGCAATATTATATGTAGTGATTGTAATAATACTGTTATAATGTTGTAATGACAAACTATTTGGTGAATGGCAATGCAGTGAAGTCACCACAAAAGAGTATAAGGCTTGTCAGTGTCTGTCAAAGTAAGTACAAGATTGGCCTACAACTTTTGTCTTCGGTTGTATATACGCCACATGTCATGTATAGTGAATATCCTGTCCTTGTGTAACAGCACTGTACTGTGCAGGCTACTTACGAAAGGCAGCCAGCCCCAGCATTGGCACGAGGAGGGCATAATTCCATTTGTTCCCGTCAGCAGCAGCACCTCCTCGTGGGTCTGGCCCCATGTTCCATCTAGGGGGGTCATTCAAGTTGTTCATGGAGGTGCCCTATTCCAGGGGAGAGTCGAATGTTTATACACGTACCTGTCACCACCACACACATTGTTTTATCTAGCTAGCTGACTAGCGGTTGTTACATACAACCAACCTGACCATAAGGCATTACCTTGACCTAAAATTAGGAATAGTAATAACGTTAATTATATTTAAACAAATAGCTAGGCAAGTCAACTAGAAAATATTCGGTTGGTCTCATCTGATAACAAACTCCCTAAACCACAACATTGGCATGTATCCCACATGACGACTGGCACAGCAATGTGGCTAATGGCAGTCTCTCTTTGTTGTCATTGTAACACTTTTAAAAATGTCCATTCTTTGGCCTGAACATGAATAGCTAATTAACACCAACAAAACAAGTGCGGTTTGCTAGCACACTTGCCACAGCTAACACAACAACACAGCTTTACATGGTGGTTAGCTTGCAGGCTAAAATTAACAACAGCTAACTGAGTCATTGCATTAGTGCACGGCTATTTCAGTCCCAAATAACACATTGCAAAGAAGTACAGTAGATTATATTTTTTAAATTGAGCAGACGCTCACCTTGACAAAATGTGTCTAGGTCAATTAGCTATACATTTGTCCCTGTACGGATGGGAAAGATCGATTATACGTTTTTATGCAAGACAATTACAAAGAGACCACTTGTGTTGTACGAGGGTGTTACGGTCAAATATATAGTCTCTATGTCATTATGATATATGTGGAAAGATCATTTTTTAAATTTAAAACTCAACATTTTGTCCGTCTAAATTAATTAATTTTATCTAATGTGTGCTGAAATGGATTTAGAACTTGAAGCGTTGTCAAAAGCCATAAGCCTCCCCTTGCTTTCAAGACGTTTGAGATGGTTTCTTCCAGTGGGCGGGGCCCCAGGAAGGAATTGTTTCCCCCCAAATCCGTATAGATCTGCTCGTTCCTAGACAGTTACTTTGTAGCTGTTAGCAGGAAATCTGGGAATAATAAGGATGGCAAGTGTATCCAGAGTCCTGACCAAGAGGATTTTATCAACTAAAGCCGTGAGTTTAATAATTGTTGTTGGATAATGCATTTGTGTAGTCTGTGAAAAGTCAGTTATGTAACTGCGAGGGGGAGGGAATGCTTCTTTTACAGCTTTCGTCACCTGCAGCAGACACAGCCTTTCATAACAGTCCTCCAGACCAGACCCTTCGTTACATAACGTTCGCTGTCTGAGAGTCACTTTCTGAATATGTCAAAATGAATATACTGTACTTGCTCAATGACCTATTCATAATGACAGGGATTTTCTTTGGGGGTTTAGAGTGTTTTTCCACCTTGATTTGATTGAATGTGTTGCTGGTCCAGTGTGAAATTATGATGGTTTTTGTTTTCTATGTATTTGAGAGTTAATTATATGTCTATGATCTCTACCTATTGATTTATCATGTTTTCCCCACAATTATAGCTCCCTGCAGCCGCCCGATGTAGCTCCAGGAACATCCACTTCTCCATCTATGGGAAGAAGGACAACGCCAAAGTGTCAGATGATGTGAGTTTTACACAAAAGCATATAACACCCACTGTGTTTCTTCTTCTTCCGTTTAATGCAAGACACATTTTTAAATAAAGAGACATTCTGGTTATGAAGTTATTTTGTATTTACATATCTACATACAATTTGCATTGTTAAATTTTTTTTTTTTAAATGATTCCTTTTTAAATTTGTATGATTTGTTTGCAATTTTGTTTGTTCCAATGTCATATCAGCCCTGTTTTTGTGTAGTTATCAATATTCACAGGAGGTCCATGTCTGTCTCTGTGTATCCGAGTCAATATGATTCTGATCCGCAGATCTCAACCCAGTACCCGGTAGTGGATCATGAGTTTGATGCGGTGGTGGTAGGGGCTGGGGGAGCAGGTCTGAGAGCTGCTTTTGGTCTGTCTGAGGCTGGCTTCAACACGGCCTGTGTCACCAAGCTGTTCCCCACTAGGTCTCACACTGTGGCAGCACAGGTAGGCCTATGCATATTTATGGGTGAATACCTAACTTCAGTCTCACATTGACATCAATGCATCAAGCGATTCGTACCTCATTTCATGTTTTTCATATTTTACTAGTTGGAGGGAATTGGGGTTTGGCTTGGGAGTAGTTGGGTAGCTTCTCAACAATCATCTGTAGTTGAAGTGTAACGGCTTTCTTCTACCTCCTTCTCTGACGAAGAGGTGGAATAAGGATCGGACCAAAATGCAACGTGGTTCGTTCGATACATCTTAAATGAAGAAGAACACGAACAATACAAAACAACAAACGTCGAAAACCGAAACAGCCTCGACTGGTGCAACAAACACAGAGACAGGAACAAACACACAGTGAAACCCAGGCTACCTAAATATGGTTCCCAATCAGAAACAACGATAATCACCTGACTCTGATTGAGAACCGCCTCAGGCAGCCATAGACTAATCTATACACCCCACACAACCCCAAGACGAAACACACTACAAATAAACCCATGTCACACCCTGGCCTGACCCAATACATGAATAATAAATATAGACCAGGGCGTGACATGAAGTGCATGTGAAGAGTAGTTACTTTCATTACAGAACTATTATGATGAATGAATAGAAATGCACTTGATTCATTTACCGTTCTACATTTGTGTCCTATCCTAAATCCATAATGGACTGTTGAATTCATTAGTGTTGATTTTGTCCAATCCAGGGTGGGATCAATGCAGCCCTGGGTAACATGGAGGGAGATGATTGGAGGTGGCACTTCTACGACACAGTGAAGGGATCTGATTGGCTAGGGGACCAGGATGCTATCCACTACATGACAGAGCAGGCCCCAGCTGCCGTGGTGGAGGTGAGAGATAATTAGTGCACTACATTTTGAACACCATATAGGGTGCAATTTCAGACACAGATCCTGGTGTTTTAGTCTGTTTTTCCCCTGTCGTGGAAATTTCCTCTATTTACCAAATCATGAGAGCAAACTACACACAAGTCAGAGTTGGTTATCACAAAGTCCATCTTTAATTATATGAGTTTATTACAACCCTGTGACTCTCAGATCAATTCAGTGTCTATCAATTAATTCTCTGAGAGTCCCTTACACATTGCAACTGAGATCCTTTATAGCAGAGGCGCACACATCCAGACAGCATAGGCATAATTTATCGTTCAGCTTGGTCTAAACTATGTTCTTTTCTCAAACTCAGAACCATAAACAAATCCTCCATATCAACAGTCTTATATCAAATCCATCCGATCTTGACAAGATCACAGAGACACACTGACTGGTACACAGACATTGTGGAGCCAAGAGATACACGCTTGACCTCTCCCCTCTCTGCGGCCCAAGCAACTTAGTCTTGACATAGAACAGATACTGCAACCCCGCCACAGTATTATACAAAAATAACATTCTGATGAGAAGTAACTTACAAACATATGAATATAAAACATCTTACCTATGTTACCAACTCATTCTGATTATTCCCCAACACCCCAAAGACATAAAATAAAGTGCTGGAATATGTGTAACGTCTGTTTCCAACTCACACTGGGGTGGCAGGGTAGTCTACTGGTTAGAGCATTGGACTAGTAACCGAAAGGTTGCAAGTTCAAATCCCCGAGCTGACAAGGTACAAAACCTGTCGTTCTGCCCCTGAACAGGCAGTTAACCCACTGTTCCTAGGCCGTCATTGAAAATAAGAATTTGTTCTTAACTGACTTGCATAGTAAAATTAAGGTAAAAAAAACAACAACAGAAAACACGTAGAAACCAGAACACAGCTCACTCTCCAGCTCACACTCTCAAACACATAGATCCCCCCTGAATGCAGCTCACTCTCCAGATCCCAGTCACCTGAAATCTGATCACCTGTTCACACACCTGTATGTCATTATCACACACTATTTAGTTCAGTTCTTTGCACCCCATCATTGTGAGGTATTGTTTGTTTTGTGACACTCTATTTGGAGCTCTGTTTTCCCGTAATTTACTCCTCCTGTGTATGATAGGCAAAAGGCGTCATGAGTGAGGCAGGCTAAAACTATCGGATTTCCTGTTATCAACCTATTGCCTGATCTCCCGGACGACGTTACTAGCCTTTTCCCTGCCTGTACTGTTGCCGTTTTGGACCCCCTGTGTATGACCTTCTGGCTGCCCCTGGACCCAGCTACCTGTCTCCTCCTGTGTATGACCTTCTTGCTGCCCCTGGACCCAGCTACCTGTCTCCTCCTGTGTATGACCTTCTGTCTGCCCCTGGACCCAGCTACCTGTCTCCTCCTGTGTATGACCTTCTGGCTGCCCCTGGACCCAGCTACCTGTCTCCTCCTGTGTATGACCTTCTTGCTGCCCCTGGACCCAGCTACCTGTCTCCTCCTGTGTATGACCTACCTGCCCCTGGACCCAGCTACCTGCCTCCTCCTGTGTATGACCTTCTTGCTGCCCCTGGACCCAGCTACCTGTCTCCTCCTGTGTATGACCTTCTGGCTGCCCCTGGACCCAGCTACCTGTCTCCTCCTGTGTATGACCTTCTGCCTGACCCTGGACCCAGCTACCTGTCTCCTCCTGTGTATGACCTTCTTGCTGCCCCTGGACCCAGCTACCTGTCTCCTCCTGTGTATGACCTTCTTGCTGCCCCTGGACCCAGCTACCTGTCTCCTCCTGTGTATGACCTTCTGGCTGCCCCTGGACCCAGCTACCTGTCTCCTCCTGTGTATGACCTTCTTGCTGCCCCTGGACCCAGCTACCTGCCTCCTCCTGTGTATGACCTTCTGGCTGCCCCTGGACCCAGCTACCTGTCTCCTCCTGTGTATGACCTTCTTGCTGCCCCTGGACCCAGCTACCTGCCTCCTCCTGTGTATGACCTTCTGGCTGCCCCTGGACCCAGCTACCTGTCTCCTCCTGTGTATGACCTACTGCCTGCCCCTGGACCCAGCTACCTGTCTCCTCCTGTGTATGACCTTCTTGCTGCCCCTGGACCCAGCTACCTGTCTCCTCCTGTGTATGACCTTCTACCTGCCCCTGGACCCAGCTACCTGCCTCCTCCTGTGGTCCTTTTTACAATAAACACCTGCTGAGCCCTGCGCTTGAAACCATCTCTGACTCCCATCGTGTTCATGACAATATGGTTGTATCACATTGTTCTTTGTGCCCCACCCCCGCTAGCTGGAGAACTTTGGAATGCCCTTCAGTCGGACAGATGATGGGAAGATCTATCAGAGAGCCTTCGGGGGTCAGAGCCTGAATTTTGGAAAGGGAGGCCAAGCACACCGATGCTGCTGTGTAGCTGACAGGACTGGACACTCCCTCCTTCACACATTGTATGGACGGGTATGTTTAATGCTATCATGAGACAGTTACTAGATTCGTCTTATAAAATATGTCCTCTAGTTTGGTTGGATCATTGACTGATTTTTATTTGACAGTTACAACACAGTACATTAGATTTGTAAAAACTTAACAGGAATAACAAAGGTCATTGACTTATTTCCATTGAGGTCCCTAAGGTGAATGGCACAAATAACATTAAGGCCAATGTGTGGTAGTTGAAGTGTAAAAGCTGGAAGCAGAGCTGAGACAAGGGTTTAGTTTGCATTCACAAGTCTGGCTGCAGTCTGAGACCTTGCATACATTGACTGTTATTTATACAACCATGTACCTTTTTGATTTACAATGTCCCATTAGTTGTTCTCCAGTCCTTAAGGTATGATACCAGCTACTTTGTGGAGTACTTTGCCCTGGACCTGCTGATGGAGGATGGTGAATGCAGAGGAGTGATCGCTCTCTGTATGGAGGATGGATCCATCCACCGCTTCAGATCCAACAACACTGTCATCGCTACTGGGTGTGTTTGTTCATGTCCCAGAGCCTTTCATATTTCTCATGCCCCTCTGAATGAAGCCCTGTAATGTCCTGACAATCGCTTTCAGTCAGCGGGATTATACATCGCACATGTCTACACCAATGTAGCGGTATTTATTAGAGAGGGGTAAAGAAAGATTTTGTTGGGGCGCCAGGCAGGTATTAACCATGCCGAAAGGAAAAGAGTAGAATAGAGAGAGTACCACTACCAGACCCACACACATCAGCAGAAGAGACTGCCTAGAGTGTAGCCTGTTTACCAGATAGCCAGTGGAGAGAAAAGAGAATACACACCATATAAAACCCACATCACAGCACAGGGGTAACCCCAACAAGAATACCTCATACAATAGTAATACTAATAATGGCAGCACAATTTAACAGAAACTTCATACAAGAAAGAACCCAGTCATCAACAGAGGATTTGCAATAATCTGTATTATCTTCCAATGGATGAGTGCAGAGGGTATGAATGTGGGGGGGTGTTCAGACACAACAAAGGCCTTAAAAATGTCCACAATCTTCTTGGCCACATGTCATTAGTACACCTCAATACAGTTCACATAACAATACACAACTTGCAAGCAACCTCCCTTTTAACTAAAATGTCCATCCAAATACTTCTGGCAGGGCAATAATAGTCCAGCTCTAATGAACTTCAATGGGAAGTGCATTTGAAAAATAGAGAGTCTGTTGCAGGGTAAAGCACTGGAACGATAGAGGGAAGAGAAAGAGAACAAGAGAGATCTTAGCTGTGGTCTTCAGGCGTGCCTGTGTACTGTCTGACTGTCCGATGGTTTGTATGTCAAAGCTTCGCAACAATGTTGCTACTAATCCATGCGATCCATAACGGGCGCGGTCCCAAACGAAAACAACCACGACCTAGAGCAATCACACTGATGATTGAGTTAAATACTTTATTAACGACACACGCTGAAACAAACAAAACTTCTGCAGCACAATCAAACTGCCGCGCCACCCAAGAGCCCCTCCCCAAAGAGCTGTCTTTATTTCCTTACTGCTGATGCGCCCTTAAAGTGGCAGTGCACAGTGAAGGCTCCGGGCAGGATTTCGCCACACCAGTAGCGACCTCCTTATATCCATTATCTCTCTTTGTATGTGTAGTGGTTATGGCCGTACCTACTTCAGCTGTACCTCAGCCCACACCAGCACCGGGGATGGTAACGCCATGGTAACCAGAGCTGGCCTACCATGCCAGGACCTGGAGTTTGTACAGTTCCACCCCACCGGTAAGAACCACAGCCACTAACTATACTGTAACTATACTGTAACTAGTAAGAACCACAGCCACAAACTATACTGTAACTATACTGTAACTATACTGTAACCAGTAAGAACCACAGCTACTAACTATACTGTAACTATACTGTAACTAGTAAGAACCACAGCCACTAACTATACTGTAACTATACTGTAACTATACTGTACTATACTGTAACTAGTAAGAACCACAGCCACTAACTATACTGTAACTATACTGTAACTATACTAACTATACTGTAACTAGTAAGAACCACAGCCACTAACTATACTGTAACTATACTGTAACTAGTAAGAACCACAGCCACTAACTATACTGTAACTATACTGTAACTATACTGTAACTAGTAAGAACCACAGCTACTAACTATACTGTAACTATACTGTAACTATACTGTAACCAGTAAGAACCACAGCTACTAACTATACTGTAACTATACTGTAACTAGTAAGAACCACAGCCACTAACTATACTGTAACTATACTGTAACTAGTAAGAACCACAGCCACTAACTATACTGTAACTATACTGTAACTAGTAAGAACCACAGCCACTAACTATACTGTAACCAGTAAGAACCACAGCCACTAACTATACTGTAACTATACTGTAACTAGTAAGGAGATCCATGGCCACTTCCCACTTATGAAATCCATATGTACTATAAGGATTTGTTTTAAGGTAAACTGACTGACCTTTTCATTACGTAAATGCAAAGGTCATCAGTGTATATTTGACCTGAGGTGACACCCGACACCATAGCTGTGATGTAACCCTGTCAGGTATCTATGGTGCCGGCTGCCTCATCACTGAGGGTAGCCGTGGCGAGGGAGGGATCCTCATCAACAGTGAAGGAGAGCGCTTTATGGAACGCTACGCTCCCAACGCCAAAGATCTGGCCTCCCGGGATGTGGTGTCACGCTCCATGACCATTGAGATCCGTGAGGGAAGGTATGATAATCAACAATACTGAATATTGATTTAATTACATATTTCGCTCCACCAGTAGTATCTGACTCAATCCCTAACCCTTAATATCGTTACTTCCTGGAGATGGAAGTAAACATTTTATTGGAATTTGAGTCCACAACTTGATATTGGCACTAAAATCTATGATTCGAACCTGAAAGACACACTCTCTCACAGAAAGACACTCTCTCTCACAGAAAGACACACTCTCTCACAGAAAGACACTCTCTCTCACAGAAAGACACACTCTCTCACAGAAAGACACTCTCTCTCACAGAAAGACACACTCTCTCACAGAAAGACACTCTCTCACAGAAAGACACTCTCTCTCACAGAAAGACACTCTCTCTCACAGAAAGACACTCTCTCTCACAGAAAGACACACTCTCTCACAGAAAGACACTCTCTCTCACAGAAAGACACTCTCTCTCACAGAAAGACACTCTCTCTCACAGAAAGACACTCTCTCTCACAGAAAGACACTCTCTCTCACAGAAAGACTCTCACAGAAGCCTTTTTTTTCTCCATTTCCAGGGGTTGTGGTCCGGAGAAGGACCATGTGTACCTGCAGTTGCACCACCTGCCCCACCAGCAGCTGGCCACCCGCCTGCCTGGTATCTCTGAGACCGCCATGATCTTTGCTGGGGTTGACGTCACCAAAGAGCCCATCCCTGTCCTGCCCACCGTCCACTACAACATGGGAGGAATCCCCACTAACTATAAGGGACAGGTAGATTATAACACTCTTTACAATTCTCACTGTTAGTTTGGGGGGATTTTCTTGTCTCCGTAAGGGATTGTGATCACTATGGCTGGGTAAGAGTGATAGATAGATTAGTTAACATTTATTGTTCTTCAAGAAACTTCACGTCAGTCAATCAGTCTTACCCAGAACTAGATAGACATTATTTGACTCTAGACCGACCTGTAACGGTCTTGATCATCTTCCTCTCAGGTCATAACTCATCCAGATGGGGAGGACAAGGTGGTGCCAGGGCTGTATGCCTGTGGTGAGGCTGCCTGTGCCAGTGTCCATGGTGCCAACCGGCTGGGTGCCAACTCCCTGCTGGATCTGGTGGTGTTTGGCAGAGCCTGTGCCCTCACCATCGCTGACACCTGCACTCCAGGTAAGCAGGCTCTTCACACTATGACTGATTGGTTAGATAATTGGTTGATTTCTAGATTGTTTAATCAGTCATGTTAAAAAGCGAATAGCTAATAATGCTTTAATGTACTTGGAGTTTGACTGTCTCTTTTTGACATTCTAGGTGAGAAGCTTTCCCCACTGAAGCCCAGTGCTGGAGAGGAGTCTGTGGCCAACCTGGACAAGATCAGGTTTGCTGACGGGAACACCAGAACCTCTGAGATCAGACTCAACATGCAGAGAGTGAGGAATACATGTTGACTAAAAGGTTTTCTGTTGAAATGTATTGTCATCTGTATCCAGTCTAGTGTATTTAACTAGACAGTGCAGTGGTACACATAGAGCAGGGCTCCCCAACCCTGTTCCTGGAGAGATACCCTCCTGTAGGTTTTAACTCCAACCCTGTTCCTGGAGAGCCACCCTCCTGTAGGTTTTATCTCCAACCCTGTTCCTGGAGAGCCACCCTCCTGTAGGTTATAACTCCAACCATGTTCCTGGAGAGCCACCCTCCTGTAGGTTTTCTGCTCCAACCCTGTTCCTGGAGAGTTACCCTCCTGTAGGTTTTCACTCCAACCCTGTTCCTGGAGAGTTACCCTCCTGTAGGTTTTCACTCCAACACTGTTCCTGGAGAGTTACCCTCCTGTAGGTTAACTCCAACCCCAGTTGTAACTGACCTGATTCAGCTTATCAACCAGCTAATTATTAAAATCAGGTGTGCTAGATTAGGGTTGGAGGGAAAACCTACAGGAGGGTAGCTCTCCAGGAACAGGGTTGTAGTGAGAACCTACAGGAGGGTAGCTCTCCAGGAACAGGGTTGTAGTGAAAACCTTTAGGAGGGTAGCTCTCCAGGAACAGGGTTGGAGTTAAAACCTACAGTAGGGTTGTACAGGGAACAGGGTTGGACAGTCCTGACTTAGATGTTTCATTTGTCATGTCTGAGCTCTTTAAAACCAATCTTCTTCTCTTTTTGTCTCCGTCTCCAGACGATGCAGACCCATGCAGCAGTGTTCCGTACCGGTGACGTTCTGAAGGAGGGATGTGACAAGATGGACGCCATCTACCAGACCATGGAGGACATCAAGACATTCGACCGTGGTCAGTAGTTTACCTCAAATTAATATTCAGAGTTGATCTCACTTAGATGTGTTGACTTTATGTTGTTATTGTATCTCTTGATTCAGTCGTTTTCAGTGAGATTTAGGGCAGTTTTACTCATAGCTGGTCCTGAGGCTGCTACAGCACTCACTGAAAAATCAGAAGAAAAAAACATGTAAAAAAATATATATATTGTTCACAAAAGTAGTGCTCTGGGCCTTTACTAGTCCTGTATTTGCAGACCGATATAAAAAAATCAGCACCCCCTGTCTCCAAAATAATCTCAACAGCTCCACCCCAAAGCTCCTGTACTTCCTGCAGCTCTGGTCTTACCAGACCTGGATTAAAACACTTGTCCTGGACTCAGGATCGTCAGGTCACAGGATTGGTGTTGGTTCTTCTAACTAACGTTTCCCTCCCGTTCGGTCAGGTATGGTGTGGAACACTGACCTGGTCGAGTCTCTGGAGCTGCAGAACCTGATGCTGAACGCGGTCCAGACTATTCACTCTGCCGAGGCCCGCAAGGAGACCAGGGGAGCACACGCCCGGGAGGACTACAAGGTGAGAGGAGGATGGATTCTCATCTGGTTAAATAAGATGAGGAGAGCATTCTCCAACCAGCCACTCAAATGAAGTGATCTACAACTCAGGGCCTCAACGCTGCACTACACGTCTCCTAATTGTAGCGATACAAGGATTGATTGGCTGGTTGATTTATAGATGAATTGGTTAATTTATTTGTTGAATGTCCGATTGGTTGATTGGTTAATTGATAGGCAGTGGACTTGAATGTGACATTGTGTGTTCCAGGACCGTATGGATGAGCTGGACTACGCCAGGCCTCTGGCAGGACAGGAGAGGAAGCCTTTCCAACAGCATTGGAGAAAACACACCATGTCCACTGTGGATCCTAAGACTGGCGAGGTAAAACAACTACCACGACTGTCTGTGTGTCTGATGGAAACGCATAGGGACAATCTTCCCTGAACAGAATCAAGCCTGTCTGGACTAAAAAAGCATTGCTCTTGATTGAACATACTGTTTAGACCAGAAATAGGTTTTTGGATGGAGATGGAGAAATACAAATGAGGGCCTTTGGACTGATCTGTTATTAGGAGACTGATCTGTTATTAGGAGACTGATCTGCTATTAGGAGACTGATCTGGTAGTAGGAGACTGATCTGCTATTAGGAGACTGATCTGGTAGTAGGAGACTGATCTGGTAGTAGGAGACTGATCTGGTAGTAGGAGACTGATCTGGTATTAGGAGACTGATCTGGTAGTAGGAGACTGATCTGGTGTTAGGAGACTGATCTGGTGTTAGGAGACTGATCTGTTAGTAGGAGACTGATCTGCTATTAGGAGACGGATCTGTTATTAGGAGACTGATCTGTTAGTAGGAGACTGATCTGGTGTTAGGAGACTGATCTGGTGTTAGGAGACTGATCTGGTATTAAGAGACTGATCTGGTAGTAGGAGACTGATCTGGTATTAAGAGACTGATCTGTTATTAGGAGACTGATCTGGTAGTAGGAGACTGATCTGTTATTAGGAGACTGATCTGTTAGTAGGAGACTGATCTGGTAGTAGGAGACTGATCTGGTAGTAGGAGACTGATCTGGTGTTAGGAGACTGATCTGGTATTAAGAGACTGATCTGGTAGTAGGAGACTGATCTGGTATTAAGAGACTGATCTGGTATTAGGAGACTGATCTGGTATTAGGAGACTGATCTGGTATTAGGAGACTGATCTGTTATTAGGAGACTGATCTGTTATTAGGAGGCTGATCTGGTATTAGATCTGCTATTAGGAGGCGGATCTGCTATTAGGAGGCGGATCTGCTATTAGGAGACTGATCTGGTAGTAGGAGACTGATCTGGTAGTAGGAGACTGATCTGGTATTAAGAGACTGATCTGGTATTAGGAGACTGATCTGTTATTAGGAGACTGATCTGTTATTAGGAGACTGATCTGTTAGTAGGAGACTGATCTGTTATTAGATCTGCTATTAGGAGACTGATCTGCTATTAGGAGACGGATCTGCTATTAGGAGACTGATCTGCTATTAGGAGACTGATCAGCTATTAGGAGACTGATCTGGTATTAGGAGACGGATCTGCTATTAGATCTGCTATTAGGAGACTGATCTGGTAGTAGGAGACTGATCTGCTATTAGGAGACTGATCTGCTATTAGGACACTGATCTGCTATTAGGAGACTGATCTGCTATTAGGAGACTGATCTGCTATTAGGAGACTGATCTGCTATTAGGAGACTGATCTGCTATTAGGAGACTGATCTGGTATTAGGAGGCGGATCTGGTATTAGGAGGCGGATCTGGTATTAGGAGGCGGATCTGGTATTAGGAGGCGGATCTGGTATTAGGAGGCGGATCTGGTATTAGGAGGCGGATCTGGTATTAGGAGGCGGATCTGTTATTAGGAGGCGGATCTGGTATTAGGAGGCGGATCTGGTATTAGGAGGCGGATCTGGTATTAGGAGGCGGATCTGGTATTAGGAGGCGGATCTGGTATTAGGAGGCTGATCTGGTATTAGGAGACTGATCTGGTATTAGGAGACTGATCTGGTATTAGGAGACTGATCTGGTATTAGGAGACTGATCTGCTATTAGGAGACTGATCTGGTAGTAGGAGACTGATCTGGTAGTAGGAGACTGATCTGTTATTAGATCTGCTATTAGGAGACGGATCTGGTATTAGGAGACTGATCTGGTATTAGGAGACTGATCTGGTATTAGGAGACTGATCTGGTATTAGGAGACTGATCTGGTATTAGGAGACTGATCTGGCATTAGGAGACTGATCTGGTATTAGGAGACTGATCTGTTATTAGATCTGCTATTAGGAGGCTGATCTGGTATTAGGAGACTGATCTGGTATTAGGAGGCTGATCTGGTATTAGGAGGCGGATCTGGTATTAGGAGACTGATCTGGTATTAGGAGACTGATCTGGTATTAGGAGACTGATCTCTCTGTCATGTTCCAGGTAACTCTGGAGTACCGACCAGTGATTGACACCTCTCTGGACCAGGGGGAATGTTCTGCCGTCCCTCCAGCCATCCGCTCCTATTGAGACCATCTCAACAGGAACACTTATTTATTATTGTCAGTCTGTACGCTTCCAGCAAAACCCACCTAGGATCCATTTCACTGTGTGACCTTCACTCTGTGTGAGGGAGCACTGTAGATAGGGAATTATTGCTGTCTCACATGCAGTTAGACTTTCAACCCACATATTGTAGTCTACACTTGCAAGCAAAGGAATTGTTAAGGTATTGTGATTGAAGTTTGTAAATATAGAACTGTTTTCTAATTGTCTGTTGTCATATGAAGCTGTAGAGTAGTTTCCCTATAGGTATGTAGTTACCTAACTACTCCCATTCTCTGTGGCCTTTATTATCCGCGTATACCATAATATTAGGACTCTGAATGGAAAACTGAATGTGAATGTTGTGTCATCGTTGTAGTCCAGAGTGCTGACACGTCCTGTTTCCTGTAGATGTCCCTCCAGCGTCATTAACACATCGTCTTTAATGATTAACCTTTCAGGATAAATTCATGTGTAGAACTGGCGTGTGACCAGCAATATTTGATGGGATGTTTGATTTCACTCTGCTTGCTACAGGTTATGCACTTTATGGCAAGATTTAAAAATATTCTCAACTATAGATGTCTTTGTGCTATTTACTGGTGGAATATAGTGGACATTAAGACAATTAGTAAGGGGGAATAAATTAAATACTATGTATGTTACCAATAATTAATTTATATTTGCTTTGTTCTCATGTTCTGTGTATTATTTCAAATGTGTCATTAAACTTTAAATCATTAAATCAACTCTAGACAACTTTTTTTTTCCTATTCATTTGACTATGTCTGACCATTTCATTCATGTCACCTGGCCACCTAAACAGGACCAGTACATGTTCCCCTTCTCTCCAGTTGTGAGTGGCTGTTATATGTACCACCGTGATGAAGTCCAGGTTACATCCCGAATGCCACCGTATTCCCTATGTAGTGCACTACATTTGACCAGGAACCATACGGTGCCATTTGGGAAGTTGCCAAGCTGAATGCACAGCAGGAGTCTTTTCCCCACTAGATGTATGGCAGGTCTCAACAGGCATGGAAAACACACCTCCCCGCTCCGAGGGACTGATTCTGCAGGTACGGGACTGAGCAGAGGATCAGACTGTTAGCACACAGACATTTAATGAGCAGAGGATCAGACTGTTAGCACACAGATATTTAATGAGCAGAGGATCAGCCTGTTAGCACACAGATAATTAATGAGCAGAGGATCAGCCTGTTAGCACACAGATATTTAATGAGCAGAGGATCAGACTGTTAGCACACAGATATTTAATGAGCAGAGGATCAGCCTGTTAGCACACAGATATTTAATGAGCAGAGGATCAGCCTGTTAGCACACAGATATTTAATGAGCAGAGGATCAGACTGTTAGCACACAGACATTTAATGAGCAGAGGATCAGACTGTTAGCACACAGATATTTAATGAGCAGAGGATCAGACTGTTAGCACACAGATATTTAATGAGCAGAGGATCAGCCTGTTAGCACACAGATATTTAATGAGCAGAGGATCAGACTGTTAGCACACAGACATTTAATGAGCAGAGGATCAGACTGTTAGCACACAGATATTTAATGAGCAGAGGATCAGACTGTTAGCACACAGATATTTAATGAGCAGAGGATCAGCCTGTTAGCACACAGATATTTAATGAGCAGAGGATCAGACTGTTAGCACACAGATATTTAATGAGCAGAGGATCAGCCTGTTAGCACACAGATATTTAACTCTCCCGTTGCAGGTCAGTAAAATGAATAACCAAATGATGTTTTATTATTCATTGTATTACTTTTTAAATGTTTGATTACTGTTATTGTACATCTGAGATGAGCATACTAAAACATGTTTGGTGTTCTTGGAATAGAAGAGATTACTGTTAGTAACTTTTGTTTGGTATTTTTAGAAAGTCTAGGAGACTTTTAAATTCATTTATTTTATTTTTTATTTTATTTATCCGTTATTTTACCAGGTAAGTTGACTGAGAACACGTTCTCATTTACAGCAACGACCCGGGGAATAGTAACAGGGGAGAGGAGGGGGATGAATGAGACAATTTGTAAACTGGGGATTATTAGGTGACCATGGTGGTTTGAGGGCCAGATTGGAAATTTAGTCAGGACACCAGGGTTAACACCCCTACTCTTACGATAAGTGCCATGGGATCTTTAATGACCTCAGAGAGTCAGTACACGTGGTTAACACCCCTACTCTTACGATAAGTGCCATGGGATCTTTAATGACCTCAGAGAGTCAGGACACCGGGGTTAACACCCCTACTCTTACGATAAGTGCCATGGGATCTTTAATAACCTCAGAGAGTCAGGACACCAGGGTTAACACCCCTACTCTGACGATAAGTGCCATGGGATCTTTAATGACCTCAGAGAGTCAGTACACGTGGTTAACACCCCTACTCTTACGATAAGTGCCATGGGATATTTAATGACCTCAGAGAGTCAGGACACCGGGGTTAACACCCCTACTCTTACGATAAGTGCCATGGGATCTTTAATGACCTCAGAGAGTCAGGACACCGGGGTTAACACCCCTACTCTTACGATAAGTGCCATGGGATCTTTAATGACCTCAGAGAGTCAGGACACCGGGGTTAACACCCCTACTCTTACGATAAGTGCCATGGGATCTTTAATGACCTCAGAGAGTCAGGACACCCGTTTAATGTCCCATCCGAAAGACGGCACCCTACACAGGGCAGTGTCCCCAATCACTGCCCTGGGGCATTGGGATATTTTTTTTAGACCAGAGGAAAGAGTACCTCCTAATGTCCCTCCAACACCACTTCCAGCAGCATCTGGTCTCCCATCCAGGGACTGACCAGGACCATATAAAGTAGCATGCTATTTCAGTCAAGTAATGCGGACAAAATGCACGTTTGGATATTGTTTGCTAACCAAGGATAAGATACTGTAACGACACTGGGTTTATAAGCGCGGATATCACTTTTGCGGCACAGTCGATAGCGCGCTGGGCTTCGTGCTAAGAAGGTGGAGGGTTCGAGACCTGCTCCCTGCCTGTTTCATTACAATACAATCAATTATGCGCACTTATTGAATCAAATAATCTGAATGTTTGATAGATTGAGGTGTGTATACCAGAGAGTAGCAGTTGTATTAAATAGGTTTAAAAGAGACTTTGACTTAACATGTTGAGTAGATCCCTATGGATCCCTATGGCCTCAAGCATGATTTGTTTTCAGCTACCTTTAGATGATGTTTCCTCACCTGGGAGGTTTTACTCTGGAAACAGGATGTCTTAGGTACAGGGCTGTCAGCCCATCATTACACTGTTCTTTGTTGGAATCAGTTCAACCAGAAACCCTTACTGTAACCGTCCAGGCATGAGGGATGGGTATATGAGGGATGGGTATATGAGGGATGGGTATACCTTTACAGAGCATATGCATGTTTTACACAATGTCTTTACTCTCCTTTGCCAGCAATTATTTTACAAATGACCTAAACCATGTAACAGACAATCAGTTGAAAGACCACGGAACAGAGGATCAGTTGAAAGACCACAGAACAGAGGATCAGTTGAAAGACCACGGAACAGAGGATCAGTTGAAAGACCACGGAACAGAGGATCAGTTGAAAGACCACGGAACAGAGGATCAGATGAAAGACCACGGAACAGAGGATCAGTTGAAAGACCACGGAACAGAGGATCAGTTGAAAGACCACGGAACAGAGGATCAGTTGAAAGACCACGGAACAGAGGATCAGTTGAAAGACCACAGAACAGAGGATCAGTTGAAAGACCACGGAACAGAGGATCAGTTGAAAGACCACGGAACAGAGGATCAGTTGAAAGACCACGGAACAGAGGATCAGTTGAAAGACCACGGAACAGAGGATCAGTAGAAAGACCACGGAACAGAGGACCAGTTGAAAGACCACGGAACAGAGGATCAGTTGAAAGACCACGGAACAGAGGATCAGTTGAAAGACCACGGAACAGAGGATCAGTTGAAAGACCACGGAACAGAGGATCAGTTGAAATACCACGGAACAGAGGATCAGTAGAAAGACCACGGAACAGAGGATCAGTAGAAAGACCACGGAACAGAGGATCAGTTGAAAGACCACGGAACAGAGGATCAGTTGAAAGACCACGGAACAGAGGATCAGTTGAAAGACTTAAACAATATTTATGTTCATTAGGGTAAAGCTGGACCTGGTGGAAGTCCTGGCGACACTGTGAGTCTCATATTGAAGTCTGTATTAAACACGCTGTAGACCAAGTGATAGTGTCTTCATACAGCGTTGTGAGTTGCACAACAATCACACAAGAAAGAGCGGACTCACAACATTTTGCATTGACACGTTTTATTTGGGGCCTGGTGAGACATGAGAACATGTCTCTTTCAGGGAAGCAGAGGAGACGGTGGCAGAGCAGGACGACGGGGCAAGGCTGGCAAGAGAGGAGATAAGGTTTCCACCAACAAACTAAAAACATCAAACATTTAATCTGTTTTTACTGCATCACAATAGTCGGTTCGATGTTCAAATCAAATTTATTTATAAAGCCCTTCGTACATCAGCTGATATCTCAAAGTGCTGTACAGAAACCCAGCCTAAAACCCCAAACAGCAAGCAATGCAGGTGTAGAAGCACGGTGGTTAGGAAAAACTCCCTAGAAAGGCCAAAACCTAGGAAGAAACCTAGAGAGGAACCAGGCTATGTGGGGTGGCCAGTCCTCTTCTGGCTGTGCCGGGTGGAGATTATAACAGAACATGGCCAAGATGTTCAAATGTTCATAAATGACCAGCATGGTCGAATAATAATAAGGCAGAACAGTTGAAACTGGAGCAGCAGCACGGCCAGGTGGACTGGGGACAGCAAGGAGTCATCATGTCAGGTAGTCCTGGGGCATGGTCCTAGGGCTCAGGTCCTCCGAGAGAGAGAAGGAGAGAATTAGAGAACGCACACTTAGATTCACACAGGACACCGAATTGGACAGGAGAAGTACTCCAGATATAACAAACTGACCCCAGCCCCCCGACACATAAACTACTGCAGCATAAATACTGGAGGCTGAGACAGGAGGGCTCAGGAGACACTGTGGCCCCATCCGAGGACACCCCCGGACAGGGCCAAACAGGAAGGATATAACCCCACCCACTTTGCCAAAGCACAGCCCCACACCACTAGAGTGTTGGTTGTATTCATTGTGTTGCATCTTGCAGGGAGAACGAGGCCCAGAGGGGGAGAATCCATGTTGGTTGTATTCATTGTGTTGCATCTTGCAGGGAGAACGAGGCCCAGAGGGGGAGAATCCATGTTGGTTGTATTCATTGTGTTGCATCTTGCAGGGAGAACGAGGCCCAGAGGGGGGAGAATCCATGTTGGTTGTATTCATTGTGTGGCATCTTGCAGGGAGAACGAGAATCCATGTTGGTTGTATTTATTGTGTGGCATCTTGCAGGGAGAACGAGGCCCAGAGGGGGTGAGAGGAGTTCCTGGAGAGAATGGAGAAAAAGGAGCAGCAGTGAGTCAACTTTTAATAAATCAAATGTAATCAATATGCAGGTGTTGTATTTCAATCAATACATTGAACTGTATCTTTTTCAATCCCTATCATATCCATCTCATACCAGGGGGCACCAGGTTTCCCAGGGGTCCGTGGTCCACCAGGTGAGGGTGGAGAGGCAGGACTTCAGGTGAATATTGCCCTAAATAATAATAATACCTGGTAAGAGCAGAGGTGCTCCACTAACCATTCAACCAGTCACCAAATATACCATTGGTTAAACAGGTGATATCTATGACAGGTGATGTAATGAAATTAGAAAATAATTTTCTGCCCTGTCACCATCCATGTCCATGTTTTCTGCATGTCCTCGTTCGGGCTCTCAGGGGGATGCAGGGGACTTTGGCCCCCGAGGAAACACTGGAGCAGCAGGAGCTAAGGTCAGCTGATTTGGGTTCAGCTTTTAACACTTAAACTGCCAGGCCTCGATTCCCCTCCTTACTACGCCAATGAGCAGGATTCTGTTTTACTGCAACATTCTAACAGTCTAATAAATACATTTCAGAAAGGCTCTCGGAAAGAAGAAGAAAAACATCCTTTGTTTGTGTTTCTGAAGGTCTTGGGTAACATTAGAACACAGAATAGCATTATCATTAGTTTATGTTACTGTAGGTGATCTGCAGCTATGTGAACATGTGTGGAGAGCAAAGGAAAAGCAGTTAATCTTGGTAAAAGTGATATTTTGAAATTGAGCTCATCTCTCAAATGTTAAAGAGTTATTTATAGCCTGCGGATGTATATGTAGAATCAGAAAGAGAACGTCTTACCTGCATGTAACTCTGGAGGAGTATTTGAAAAAGTCACTTTGTCATCACTGCGGGGGGGGGGGAGAATGACGTTCTCTAAAAGGGTAGGTAACATCAACGTAACTACATGTAACATATGGATTTGTATCAGACCTCAGAATAAGACCCAGATGCAGACAGTTTGAATAACAGATGTTTATTTACAAAACAGGGGGCAGGCAGGCAGACGGCGGGTCAAGGGCAGGAAGAGGTCAGTAATCCAGGACAGGGTCAGAGAGGTATAGAACGACAGGGTCAGGGCAGGCAGACGACGGGTCAAGGGCAGGAAGAGGTCAGTAATCCAGGACAGGGTCAGACAGGTATAGAACGACAGGGTCAGGGCAGGCAGACGACGGGTCAAGGGCAGGAAGAGGTCAGTAATCCAGGACAGGGTCAGACAGGTATAGAACGACAGGGTCAGGGCAGGCAGACGACGGGTCAAGGGCAGGAAGAGGTCAGTAATCCAGGACAGGGTCAGACAGGTATAGAACGACAGGGTCAGGGCAGGCAGACGACAGGTCAAGCAGGTAGAGGTCAGTAATCCAGAACAGGGTCAGACAGGTATAGAACGACAGGGTCAGGGCAGGCAGACGACGGGTCAAGGGCAGGTAGAGGTCAGTAATCCAGGACAGGGTCAGACAGGTATAGAACGACAGGGTCAGGGCAGGCAGACGACGGGTCAAGGGCAGGTAGAGGTCAGTAATCCAGGACAGGGTCAGACAGGTATAGAACGACAGGGTCAGGGCAGGCAAGGTGGTTAAAACCAGAAAAACAAGGCCTAGAGAGAAACATGAGTACGGGGGAAAAACCCTGGTAGGCGTGTTGAGACAAGACAAACTGGCAACAGGCGGAGAACACAGGTATAAATGCACAGGGGATAACGGGGAAAATGAGTGACACCCGGAGGGGGGTGGAGACAAGCACAAGACAGGTGAAACAGATCAGTGTGACAGATGTGCTTTAGTATACGCATGAAAAGTCCCAATGCAAAGTTATACACCTCTCTTTCCTATTTTCCAAATTATTACATAAAATAGATTAGAATTCAGTCAAATGCCAAGTCAAGCCGGGAAATGCTTTTACAGGGTGTGATGTACTAAGGAGGACCCAGCAAACCAGCCTATTCCCTATAACGTTACTCCAACTGAAATAAATTATAATGTATAACTTCAAATTAAACCAAATAGTTTGCACTCACAACTACTGGTTTCAATAAAATAAAAAATCTGTGTTGTTCATAAGGCACGAGGGGATGTGGTATAGGGCCTTTGTTCCACTCCTAAGAGCTGTTCTTAGGCACGACGCAACGCAGGTATCTGGCCATATACCACAACCCCCCGAGGTGCCTTATTGCTGTTAGAAACTGGTTACCAACGTAATTAGAGCAGGAAAAAGACATGTTTTGTCAAACCTGTGATATACGCCTGATATACCACTGCTGTCAGCCAATCAGCATTCATGGCTCGATTCACCCAGTTTATAAAACTGCTTATATAGCATACATTTGTGATATGTAAATCCTAACATCATATTTATTTTGGAAAAATAAAGACAAAATTGCAGTTATTTCAATGTTTTGTTCACATGCAGTCAAAATGACACTCGACACGTTGCAACAGGCCTATGCATAATAACACATACCTGAATCTGACAATGGAAGGTATTTACGTTGAGGTTATGTTGGAAACAACTACCCAGGTCCCAGAGGGAAACAGGTTTGAACTGCAGCCGACAGTTGACTGAATAACAAAAGACAATTTTAATGTGTTTTGGTAATTGAATTGGATTGGTAATCCTGTTTTAATTAGTGCGATTGACAAACATGCTAACTCAACCTTATTATCTCTTAGGGAGGGAGAGGAGACCCTGGTTTACCTGGACTGCAGGTAATCATATGTACCTGTTCTTAGCCGTCCATATTTAAAATCTGAAAATGTTCGACCCTCTATTCACTACCATGTCTATATTTTTTCACAGGGCACCAGAGGTTATAATGGAGAGAAAGGAGCCCAGAGTGTAGGGGCAGGCAGGTAGCCTAGTGGTGAGAGTGTAGGGATGGAGGTAGCCTAGTGGTGAGAGTGTAGGGACGGCAGGTAGCCTAGTGGTTAGAGTGTAGGGATGGAGGTAGCCTAGTGGTGAGAGTGTAGGGACGGCAGGTGGCCTAGTGGTTAGAGTGTAGGGACGGCAGGTAGCCTAGTGGTTAGAGTGTAGGGGCAGGCAGGTAGCCTAGTGGTGAGAGTGTAGGGGCAGGCAGGTAGCCTAGTGGTGAGAGTGTAGGGATGGAGGTAGCCTAGTGGTGAGAGTGTAGGGACGGCAGGTAGCCTAGTGGTTAGAGTGTAGGGACGGCAGGTAGCCTAGTGGTTAGAGTGTAGGGACAGCAGGTAGCCTAGTGGTTAGAGTGTAGGGACGGCAGGTAGCCTAGTGGTTAGAGTGTAGGGACGGCAGGTAGCCTAGTGGTTAGAGTGTAGGGACGGCAGGTAGCCTAGTGGTTAGAGTGTAGGGACGGCAGGTAGCCTAGTGGTTAGAGTGTAGGGACGGCAGGTAGCCTAGTGGTTAGAGTGTAGGGACGGCAGGTAGCCTAGTGGTTAGAGTGTAGGGACGGCAGGTTGCCTCGTGGTTAGAGCGTTGGACTAGTAACGAAAGGTTGCAAGTTCATATCCCCGAACTGACAAGGTACAAATCTGTCGTTCTGCCCTTGAACAGGCAGTTAACCCACTGTTCCTAAGCCGTCATTGAACATAAGAATTTGTTCTTAACTGACTTGCCTAGTTAAATAAAGGTAAAATAAAAAATATCATAAACAGAGATATTATATTAATAAATGCACTTGTTTATTTAAATCGATTTATTTATATCTATTTTAAAAAATGGGTGTATTGTTTTACAGGCGGAGCCAGGGCAAGAGAGTGTTCCTGGGGACAGAGGAGTGAGGGGGTCAGCTGGACCACCGGTGAGTCTTATTCCTATGTACACATACCAAGGTACATTTAGTTCTCATTTGTGATTCATTTCATCCACTAAGAGTCTGTCATTGGTCATTAAATGTTTCTATTGATGGTGTCTAGGGAGTACCTGGTACTCGTGGGGCCTATCGGTAAGTAACTGACTTTATTTGTTCATCCTGATTGACATATCTTTCATGTCCCTTACTCTCTCTGAGAGAATGCTGATGAATATTCTCAACTTTCAGGAGTGTGAAATCATGGGATTTGTCAGAGAAACATGTGGCTGCTGTGGTAATGGTTTATTTTAATGACAACCAATTTTCCTTGTAATAATAAAAAATGCCCAAGTCTTACTGTTAACTGTCTCTCTGTGCAGATTGTGAAAAGGTTTGCCCTCCCCTGGACCTGGTGTTTGTGATTGACAGCTCTGAAAGTATTGGAAAACAACAACTTCAGCTTGGCTAAAAACGTTGTCATCAGTGTAGCAAACAGGCTTGGGAAGATGGCCAAAAACACATCAGACGTCTCAGGTAAACTTCACGATGCTGCGTTACTACGACAACCACTGTTTGAATGGAAAAACAATAGATCACCAATATTTAAAATATATATATTTTAAACATGTAATCCATTTTATTCCCTGAACTACTTCTCAACCCCCAAAAGGGTCTCGTCTGGGTGTGGTTCAGTACAGTCACCAAGGGGCGGTTCAGGCCATCAGGATGGACGATAGGAGCATCACCTCTGTGACCTCCTTCAACACAAAGGTCAAAGCCATGGAGTGGATCGCTGGAGGCACCTGGACTCCCTCTGCCCTGAAGTGCACATACGACCATCTGATAGTTCCAGGTCGCAGGGGGAGGACCAAGGTGGTGGCCATAGTTATCACAGACGGCCGCTAGGATCCTAAAGACCTGGATAATCTTGGAGGCCTGTGTAACGGAGTGGACGTGTATGCCATCGCCATCGGTGATATGTTTGACTCTGGGGCAGAGAGGCAGAATCTGGAGATGATTGCCTGTAATATGGGCGACCGGGTGAAGACCCTAAGTGTCTACGCTGAACTTACTGCTGAGGAATTCTTAGAGGAAATAGAACAAATCCTCTGCCCAGGCAAGTCTATGTCTGCATCCCAAATGGCACCCTCTTCCCTATATAGTGCACTACTTTTGTCCAGAGCTCTATTTTATTATGTATTTTTTTTATTTTACCTGTATTTAACCAGGTAAGTCAGTTAAGAACAAATTCTTATTTTCAATGACGGCCTGGGAACAGTGGGTTAACTGCCTGTTCAGGGGCAGAACGACAGATTTGTACCTTGTCAGCTCGGGGCTTGAACTCGTAACCTATATAGGGAATAGGGTGCCATTGGGATGCACACTATATTTAATCAACAGTTCAATGATTTTATTTTGTGAAAATTACCAACCCTGACTAATGAACTACATTCACTTCTCTTCTTCTCTTGAACCAGAGATGATCTGTCCAGACCTGAAGTGTGCCTCAGGTGAAAATACTATTTATTTTTTATTGATGTTTTTACATCTAATAATGGGACTAAGTTTTTTGGTATTATTTTATACTGCACTAATGAAAATCACTGACCTTGAATATTTGTTCAGTTGGAAATGATCTATTAATGTCTTTCCAATATATTCTGCATATGTAAATTACAGACAACTACAGATGTATTAAGAGTTTATGAATCAACAGTCTGTGTAACATTGACTTTTCTATTATTGTCAAATATTTGAGTTTGGCTCCACTGATCCAGCGCCTCGTAGACATCCTCTTCTTCACTGACGGTTCTGAGAGAACAGGGGGCAGAAACTTCACCAGCATCCTGCGCTTCATCGGGAGACTCTCCCAATCGATCCCTCTCTCCAAGGAGGTCTCTTTAGGAGCTCGCTTCGCTGTGCTGCAGTTTGGAGGGGAGCAGGACCCAGAGGTTCTTCTGGACTTCTCCAACAACCACAGAAAGATTAGCTCCCTGGTCTCTAAACGCAGTCTACCGTGACTTATCCTCCACTCTGGGCAGCGCTATTCTCTACGCAACTGAGAACCTCGTCAGTAACCCTGGAGGTCGGTTCAGAGGAGTACGTCCAGACGCAGAGCTCACCTTTGTGTTCATTACAGACGGAGTGACCTCAGACAAGAACTCTGCTGAGGGTATTGGAGCCAAAAGAAGGGCCAACGCAGTGGGTGTTGCTATCACAGTGGGATCAGATATTGACAGGGAGCGGTTGCTGCAACTCACTCTTTGGGACAAAGCTCTTATCTTTAACCTGATGAGTTTCAATGACTTGGCCCTCCCTGGGGTTGTTAAACACATGGCTCATTGCCTTGGTTAAACCAGGTTTGAAATATATTCAGGGCCCCATTTGATTTAACACGGGGAGTGTAGGCTAACTGAAAGACCTAGAACTGATTTCATATGTGCTTTTATGTATCTTTTCTATAATTAGTTTTTATTAATAATTAACATTTTAAAAACAAAGATGTGTTACTCATCTAATTGATTTGTGACCCCAATAATTTTCAAATAAAGATTTATTCTCATTAATAACAAAGGTATAGCATGTTCCTACCAAAATGTAGAGGATGTACAATATGTGACATTGCAGCCATGTTCCAATAACAAGACAAAGAAAATGAACCACATTTGAAGGTTCTGTCATGTGTTGATAACGACAACAAAAAACAATGCTGCTGTTGATTTTTTTAATCAATGCATTTACTTCAATACAGAAACTGGGATATTAGCAACCTAATTACTGGTGTGACTAAATGCTACCTCAATAGATACTGAACCAGGAGGGTCGTTTTCTGTTTCTCTCCACTATCCTCTTGTCTTTGTCGGACTCCCATGGACTCTCGCTGTCATACAGGACCAGGGTCTCCTGCGCTGGTGTGTTGAGAGGCCTGCCCTCCATGGCTTTAATCTGACCTCGGATCAGCGCTGTCTCCTTCCTGATCTTCTCATAACAGAACCCACATAGAATATGCTTCTGCTTCAAGTGGCCACACTCCACGCACGGCTCAATGTTGGTCTGACAAAGAGGGGGAGAGAGATGAGGGGGAGGGGGAGAACGGGGGAGAGAGAGAAAGGGGGGATGGGGAGAACGAGGGAGAGAGAGATGAGGGGGATAGGGAGGGGGAGAACGAGGGAGAGAGAAATGAGGGGGGATAGGGAGGGGGAGAACGAGGGAGAGAGAGATGAGGGGAGAACAAGGGAAAGAGAGAGATGAGGGGGAGAGAGGGAGGGGGAGAACAAGGGAAAGAGAGAGATGAGGGGGAGAGAGGGGGGGGATAGGGAGGGGGAGAACGAGGGAGAGAGAGATGAGGGGGAGAGAGGGAGGGGGAGAACAAGGGAAAGAGAGAGATGAGGGGGAGAAAGAGGGGGGATGATGAGGGGGAGAGAGGGGGGGATAGGGAGGGGGAGAACGAGGGAGAGAGAGAGATGAGGGGGGATAGGGAGGGGGAGAACAAGGAAAAGAGAGATGAGGGGGAGAGAGAAAGGGGGAGGGGGAGGGGGAGAACAAGGGAAAGAGAGAGATGAGGGGGAGAGAGAAAGGGGGGAGGGGGAGAACAAGGGAAAGAGAGAGATGAGGGGGAGAGAGAAAGGGGGATAGGGAGGGGGAGAACAAGGGAAAGAGAGAGATGAGGGGGAGAGAGAAAGGGGGATAGGGAGGGGGAGAACAAGGGAAAGAGAGAGATGAGGGGGAGAGAGAAAGGGGGATAGGGAGGGGGAGAACAAGGGAAAGAGAGAGATGAGGGGGAGAGAGAAAGGGGGATAGCGAGGGGGAGAACAAGGGAAAGAGAGATGAGGGGGAGAGAGAAAGGGGGATAGGGAGGGGGAGAACAAGGGAAAGAGAGAGATGAGGGGGAGAGAGAAAGGGGGGATAGGGAGGGGGAGAACAAGGGAAAGAGAGATGAGGGGGAGAGAGAAAGGGGGGATAGGGAGGGGGAGAGAGAAAGGGGGGATAGGGAGGGGGAGAACAAGGGAAAGAGAGAGATGAGGGGGAGAGAGAAAGGGGGATAGGGAGGGGGAGAACAAGGGAAAGAGAGATGAGGGGGAGAGAGAAAGGGGGGATAGGGAGGGGGAGAACAAGGGAAAGAGAGAGATGAGGGGGAGAGAGAAAGGGGGATAGGGAGGGGGAGAACAAGGGAAAGAGAGAGATGAGGGGGAGAGAGAAAGGGGGATAGGGAGGGGGATAGGGAGGGGGAGAACAAGGGAAAGAGAGAGATGAGGGGGAGAACGAGGGAGAGAGAGATGAGGGGGATAGGGAGGGGGAGAACAAGGGAAAGAGAGAGATGAGGGGGAGAGAGAAAGGGGAGGGGGAGAACGAGGGAGAGAGAGATGAGGGGGATAGGGAGGGGGAGAACGAGGGAGAGAGAGATGAGAGGGGGGGATAGGGAGGGGGAGAACAAGGGAAAGAGATGAGGGGGAGAGAGAAAGAGAGATGAGGGGGAGAGAGAGAAAGGGGGGATAGGGAGGAGGAGAACAGGGGAGAGAGAGAGCACAAAACATCAAAAATCTATTGCCTTTTCAATTGTGTTTTTTTGCAATAGTTATTACATAAAATATGCTACATACAACTGGACATCAGAGGACAAAAATTACAGGTGAAATGTTACCCAGTGAAATGATGCAAGTAATCAAAGTTAATACCTTAACTTTGAGCATAAAGCTTGGGTCTCGTCTTCTGGTCCTGTTGATTTCTATTGTGCGTCTCTTTTTGGGTGCTGCCATCCAGAACACATTGTCCAAGAAGCTGGGCTCCGAGGTCACCTCTTGCTCATCGTGGGGATGTGGGAGGATGCTGGGCCCATGGACAGCTAGAGCTGGGGCTGATTAGAAACAAAACACACAGAGACACAATCACATATCAACAATCTATAAAATTGACAGAAACGATGTATGTATGTCACCACTCAGTATACATCTAGTAGTCTACTCAAAGATTGAAGCACGTATAGAATCGTACATCATCATAGTTCTTACTGTCAAACACAAAGTCATAGATTATGCAGGGTAACATGGCTACCATGGAAGTTTTAAAGCTAGCTTACTAGTTAGTTCGAGTGTTAGCCAGCCAGCTAGCTACAAATAAACACAAGGCAGAATGTTGTGTAAAGCTCAAACTCACCAAACTGTCTGTCAAGTCCTGTAGCCTGTATAATTCTGCATTCCAGCTGTAACAACGAACGTCTCAAAAAACACACTAAACCAGACGAATTCATAATTTTAGAGGTTTGAGTAGTGCCTTTACACTCATGTCACACAGCTCACGGTCATTGAATCACATACGTCATTGAACTGCGACAACCGAAGAACCAATTGCATCTTGTCATATAACGCGTTATCACCAGTACTGAGCAAATATGGGAGAAAGAGGGTACAGTTTCTCACTCACCACATTCAGGTAACTTTTACAAATTACTGTAGTAGCAACAGTTTTGTTAGTTTGGGTATTGCAGGAAGACATAAAAAGGAAGAAGAATTGAGATCGAGCGAGTTGTTTGGAAACCAGACTGTTGCTCGCGGTGGTTTGATGATTTGTCATTCTGTTACTCTGGCTAGCTAATGTTAGGCTAGTAGTAGGAAGTGTGATGTTTCTTTTTCAAGATCTTCAAACAGGCAATTTTGATTTCCAACACATTTAGTCTCTTCATACCATTTGCTCTCTTTCAGTAATTAAGTGATTAGCTGAGTTGCGATCTTTTCAAAAGGGCATCTGGCTTTGCTGTTGCAAGTTTACATTCACTTTCAGTTTGTTGATTGCTGAGTGAGACTGAGTCACTAGCTAACGTTGCACCAATAAATCTAAACTCTAAAAGCACTGATCAGACCAAGACGAAATTATTTGTCATGGCGTCGTTAATGAAAAGTTTAAACAATTTCCCTCTCACACAGCCCATCTGGTAAACTGGTCCAGATTGAGTATGCCCTATCAGCAGTAGCAGCAGGAGCCCCCTCAGTGGGAATCAAAGGTAAAGAAGACTTAAAATGATCACCCAATATGACTGCGTTCACACGGGCAGACAAATTCTGATCATTTTTCACAAATTTCACTTAAGAGCTAATCTGATGAGAGAAAAATCAGAAGTTGCCTGTTTAAACACAGCCCATGTATGTATACAGTGGAGCAACCACCAGGTAATGGCTTTTTGTATGCGGGCATCTTGTATATATGTGCCCATGGTACTAAACTCTTTTAAAGAGCAAATGCCCCTAAAAACCAACTTCTAATTTAGAAGACAGCCTATGTGCCATCGATATGAGTCAGTAACATTTATTCTAATGTCAAAACTGACTACAAAGTGTAAATAGGATAATTTTGGTCATAAAGTCAGTTTTGTCCAAAACAGATTTTTCTACCGGAGTATGCCACAACGTAAATGAAGGTTGGGTTTATTTCAACATGAGTCCACAGCTGGCAGCAAACAAGTTCTCATCCATTTGGAGTGTAGCTGCATGCGACCCTGATCGTAATGCCTGTGGTAAATGTGGTTTGACTTTGGATATCCCTAAATATTGAAAACATTTAATGAGAAATAAAGTGTGCAATATGAAAATATTGCCTAATTTACATTATTTATTGACGGTTCCATACTAGGCCCAGAGATGGGCTATCCAAAGTCAAACTAATTTTGCCACGGTAGCACACGAGCCGGCGAAAGCAAATCGGCAATATAATTTGGCTAACTCTTCCCACCTGCGAACACACGAGACCCCCACATCAAACCACACCTGAAACCAACTCACATTTGAATTCAGTCATGGCTGCTGGGATTTTTAAGGCTACGTTTTAGATTTTTTTTTTTTACTGATTGGTCTTTCGAACACTCAGATCAGCTCTGATGTGATTGGTCAAAAAACATTTTTTTGTGGAAAAAAATGATCAGAATTGAGCTACCTGTCGAAACAGCCTTAATGAACCAAATCTAAAACAAATCAAGAAGTTTAGCCGCGTTACAGAAGACAGTCCAGATTTTGATGGTTTCTTTCTCCCCGTCTAAAGCCTCAAATGGAGTCGTTTTGGCGACCGAGAAGAAACAGAAGTCTATACTGTACGATGAGACGAGTGTTCACAAAGTCGAGATGATAACCAAACATATTGGCATGGTCTACAGTGGAATGGGTCCAGACTACAGGTACATCCTGGTGTGTGTGTGTGAGGGAGACTTCCTTTCCTTGAGTTTCTAAATCTTGGGTTTACAACAGAGACAAGAATATCTTAGAAATGTGTCTCTTGTTACTCTGCAGGGTGCTGTTGAGGAGAGCGAGGAAACTGGCCCAGCAGTACTTCCTGGTCTACCAGGAGCCAATCCCCACAGCCCAGCTTGTCCAGTGGGTAGCCTCTGTCATGCAGGAGTACACACAGTCTGGGTCAGTTCTGTTCTGTTTTGTGGGTTTCCTCAAGTTTAATCAGGCTGGCTGACTGAGTGTGCAGGCTTTTGATCCAACCTTGCTGAAACACCACTGATTCAGCTTATCAAGGTCCTGATGACCAGCTGATTGGTAAAACCAGGTGTGTTAGCGCTTTTCCTTCAGCCCTGCCCTAAAGCCCTTACACCCAGTATAGAACCAGGTGTGTTAGAGCAGGGCTGGCTGAAGAAAAAGCTTAAAGCCCTTACACCCCGTCTAGAACCAGGTGTGTTAGAGCAGGGCTGGCTGAAGTAAAAGCCTAAAGCCCGGACACCCAGTATAGAACCAGGTGTGTTAGAGCAGGGCTGAAGGAAAAGCCTGAAGCCCTTACACCCAGTATAGAACCAGGTGTGTTAGAGCAGGGCTGAAGGAAAAGCCTCAAGCCCTTACACCCAGTATAGAACCAGGTGTGTTAGAGCAGGGCTGAAGGAAAAGCCTAAAGTCCTTACACCCCATATAGAACCAGGTGTGATAGAGCAGGGCTGAAGGAAAAGCCTAAAGCCCGGACACACAGTATAGAACCAGGTGTGTTAGAGCAGGGCTGGCTGAAGGAAAAGCCTAAAGCCCGGACACCCAGCATAGAACCAGGTGTGTTAGAGCAGGGCTGAAGGAAAAGCCTAAAGCCCGGACACCCAGTATCTTTCCACGAGGGTTGGCCACTGCTGAATTACAATATCCATGTGTGTTGATAAAGTAGTTGTTTTCACCTGAATTTCTAGAGAGTAACATCCTGTGTTTTTTTTCAGTGGAGTGCGACCCTTTGGTGTGTCACTGTTGATAGCTGGATGGGATGATGATCGCCCTTACCTCTTCCAGTCAGATCCCTCTGTAAGTATCCATGGTAGTATAAACACACTATCGTTGAATTGCTTCACTCCTAGGCCGAGTCCAGACAGTTCATGGAGCTTTTGTGTTCTGATCATGGAGTTCTAATCATGGAACTCCGAACTCGTCATGCGTCTAAACCTACATTTTAAATGTTTCCTGATGCCCTTTTCCTGCGCTATATTCAAATGCCAGAATGCATAATGCAAACGGTGGAACAGGCTACATCTGGTAACAACACAGCAAGTTGATGGCAGTAGCAAACTACTGTAGCTAACTAGCCAGCTAACCTCTGTAACTAGCCAGCAAGCTAGCTAGCAAAGCTAAAGGGATTGCAAATAGGCATAACAAAAAATAGTTTTACCCCACCTTTATTTAACCAGGTAGGCCAGTTGAGAACAAGTTCTCATTTACAACTGCGACCTGGCCAAGATAAAGCAAAGCAGAGCGACAAAAACAACAACACAGAGTTACACATAAACAAAACGTACAGTCAATAACACAGGTAGCCTGATTAAATAAGCTAGCTGGCTGGCATTTATGAAGCCAGCAAACACATTCCACACTAGGAACATATTTCCTTCAACTTTTTAATGAAAAAAGGCACCTCTCGCTCCCAAAACACGTACTAATGACATTGGGCGACGGTAGCCTGATTGTGTCCAGACTGAGGAGAAATCCGTACAAAATGTGTCCCTGACCACCACCTGAAGTAGTCGGCCAGATCTGAACACAATCCGACAACAACCAGTCTTTTCAATGCAATCTTCGTATTCTGATGGCAGAAGTAGCATGTAAGTGTCAAGTGTAGACAGCCCAAGTGTCTTCTCTACTGTTACATGTGCATATGTTAGGACGTTGCTTGCTTAGCGAGTACCCACCCCAAATTCAGCTCATACCTGGCTCGAACTCGGGACCTCTACTTTGCTAACACATGTGGCTGCCCTCCTTGACAACGTTTCAACGGTTTGAGCCACCCAAAAGTGTACCAATCGGATGGCTCCATCCGTGACATTTCAAGCTAGCTGTGGAGTGAGCTTACTTCTTAACTCCGTGTTGCCCAGCAACAGCCCCAAAACATCACTGCTCTAGAGGAGATCTGCATGGAGGAATGGGCCAAAATACCAGCAACAGTGTGTGAAAACCTTGTGAAGACGTACAGAAAACATTTGACCTCTGTCATTGCCAACAAAGGGTATATAACAAAGCATTGAGATAAACTTTTGTTATTGACCAAATACTTATTTTCCACCATAATTTGCAAATAAGTTCATTAAAAATCCTACAATGTGATTTTCTGGATTTGTTTCTTCTCAATTTGTCTGTCATAGTTGAAGTGTACCTATGATGAAAATTACAGGCCTCTCTCATCTTTTTAAGTGGGAGAACTTGCACAATTGGTGGCTGACTAAATACTTTTTTGCCCCACTCTACATAGTTTTTTCCGGTACTCACTATATGATTATTTTGATGTACACAGGGTGCATACTTTGCATGGAAAGCCACAGCGATGGGAAAGAACTACGTCAATGGGAAAACATTCCTAGAAAAGAGATATAACGTGGATCTGGAGCTGGAAGACGCAATCCACACAGCAATCTTAACCTTGAAGGTAACTCATCTCACCTGCAGTTTTAGTACTCTTCCCTCTCAGAAGTGTTTAAGAAACACAGTAGAATATGTGATACTGTGTTTTAGGTTAAACCTGGAATAGTTTGAATTCATTTGTCATAGTGTTCTAATGAAATCCATGCATTTACTGCGTTGCATTAATATTGTGTTCTGTGTGTGTTTTTAAAGGAAAGTTTTGAGGGTCAGATGACAGAAGATAACATTGAGGTGGGAATCTGCAACGAGGCAGGTTTCAGAAGACTCACCACAGCAGAGGTCAAGGACTACCTGGCAGCCATTGCATAAAATGCCCCCTCCATGGAGGTCTGTTGGCATGGACTCATTCAGATCAGCTGTTTACTTTTTACAAAACACATACTAATAACAGTTTTTTTGCAGTTTAGCAGATTTCAACAATTTGTCGTTTTTTTTCTCCGGTTATACCTAGTCACGAACTACTAATAAAATATGATTTATGTAATAATATTTTGTCCTTTGATCAATTTTTATTTTCTTCATATAATTTCATGTTTGGTTTCAGTTTGTGATTTGATAATTAGTTGTTTAATTCTCAATTTCTCACAATATTGCGAAAATGTGTATATATACATTTTGCATGAAATTAGTCCCCCCCCAAAATACAGAGCCTTCAGAAATGATACATGCCACTTGACTTATTCAACATTTACAGCCTGATTTCAAAATGGATTAAAAAATAAATAAATCAACCATCTACACACAATACCCAATAATGAGTGTTTTTGTAAACGTTTCCCAATTAATAAAAATGATTTACAGAAATGTCTAACATAAGTAGCCTTTTCACACCCACTTCCTATAAACACTCCAAATTAAGCTCAGGTGCATCCAATTTCCTATGTTCTTCATTGACGTTGATTGGAGTCCACCTGTGGCCAATTCAATCGTTAGGACATGATTTAGAAACACCTGTCTATTTAAGGTCCCACAGTTGACAGTGCACGTCAGAGGGACTGGAGTTTCCAGGAGGAGTAATGGCGGTTGATAGAGTCGACGCGAGAAATTCAAGAAACATTTTTAAACAGTTTGCTACTACAGAGGTTGAAGGAGTGGAAAGAGCTTGGATATGTGGAAATGGACACGACGAAATGAGATGTGTAGAGGGAAGCGATGTGGTCGGGAAAATTAGCGTTAAGTACAAAAAAGAAAACGTACTCCTGTAGCTCAGAAATGTAACCTGATGAGGATGAACTACCAGCGGCAGGTGCGGTGAAGGCCGTCAAGTTCGTTCCTCGTCCAGATAATGACAAAAATGATGGCGGCTCAGTGGGTGTGAGATTTTGTTGTTGTTTAGAGAATGGATCCTTGCCTTCTGGCTGATCCATACGGGGTGTCAGGTTGGTTGGGGACTGTTGAGTCGGTGAAAGTAACTCAAAGTGGACTCGCAATTCTTCAGTCCAGAGGGAGCGGGCGCTGCTCACCACACGCCAAGGGACAAGAACTTTGACTTGCTTTGCTCTCCGCAGCAGGGCGCCGTTGAAAGGAGGGATAACCAGTGCCGCGTATTCATGGACTCTAGTCCCGAATATTTATTGAAATGTTTATATACTTTTCAGTCAAGTCGCAAGTGGCTGAATGTCATCTGTGTGAGGGAAACGGCGGCCCTCTGTCTCAGTATGTGTAGCCCAATATCTATGATGTCGACTTGTGTGACACGTTGCCAGCTGTAGCATTTGACCTCCCTTGATTAAATAAAATAATACAATTATAGAAAATAATTAGCCTATCAGTGTTCAGCTGAGTCTACTGTGGGTTGTCTTGGTGCAGCAAAACGCACTCCAAGGGAGGCCAGTTTGGATTTGGCTTCCTAAAATGTCCTCATTGTCTAAAAAAAAAGTGTTTGTTTCTGGTTTACTTGTGTTGATTTCCCTTTCCTAATCCAGGGATGGGGATTTGGACTTAATTCTCTGTACTGGCCAATGATAATGACGGCGATTCTGATCTTGCCCTAAATTCATATACTGTGGCTCTGGCTTGAGACGGTAGAAGATGTAGATGTAGGCTCACATTTAGCTAGCTAAATTAGATGGTTCATTGTTGCCCATGTCAGGAAGTTTGGCAAACAAGCATTTGTAGCTAGGTTGCCTATGAAAACTAACACTAAAAGCATACTGTATGAC